>NC_141035.1:46610000-46617500 GCF_052040795.2 Danio rerio
TCAAACACCAGCATGTACTCTACTGTTCACCCTAACCCCAAGAAATAACAGCGACACACATTCAGTAATAATCCACACAGTGGCAAACGCTGAACGATTTTGAAAATTGGCCGCGCTGTGTGTGTGCAGGAATGGCTGATGGTGGCTATAGCAAAGGCAAACAGCAGAGAATCACTAGTTCAGATATATCGGTAAAGGAAGAAGCACGCATCACGTTTTTAATGTGGTTTTGGACGCGATATGTGAACAGCCCTATACACAACCGGAGTAAGCTGAACTGCCGCTGTAGGCAGAGGACGATCACGCCGCCCTCAACCCCAATGTGAAAACGAAAGTGACCGATATTGAAAATGAAGTTAGGTGTCGCGGACCTCTATTTTGTCGTTGACAACGCCCTCTCTATTCTGTCGCCTATGTGCGAATATAAGTGAGGACGCGGGTGGTGAAGGAGGTGTCGCGGACATAACTGAGGACGCGGGTGGTGAGGGAGGTGTCGCGGACATAACTGAGGACGCGGGTGGTGAGGGAGGTGTCGCGGACATAACTGAGGACGCGGGTGGTGAGGGAGGTGTCGCGGACATAACTGAGGACGCGGGTGGTGAGGGAGGTGTCGATGCGATCAAACAAAAGATCCGAACCCAACTCGATTAATTTATTCGACTCTGAGTCAACTATTTCGTTAAAGAATCAATAGTTTTAAATATGCTGCACTTTTAGATTTAAACCTCTTCTGGATGTTTTCATTCCCTTAAAGCTGTGTTACACACTACATGGAGGGTTATTTAAAACAACTTTGACTTTTGACAATGACAATTATTAATATCTAAAACTTGAACATCTAAATCACGTTTTCCATGTAATATTTCACTTGAAACATCAATGCCAACTTGTATAAAGACGTGCTAGAACTATAGGGAGCGTGTCACAAGTTGTCATTGTTCAGAAATGAACAAATGTGAAAATATAAAACTGATTGTACCTTCATTTTGGACATTAACGTCTGAATGTTCAATATGTAAACACCTGAGGAGATTTCTCTGTATGAAAGACTCGTGCTGCTGAATCTACAATATTGTTGGTCATAAATATTAAAGAAATGTGGAGATGAAGATTGAGATGATTGACAGGGCACGTAACTAAGCAACCCAACGGTTTGTTAGGAAGCAGCTTGTTGTTTATTTTTAATTTATTTATTTATTGCTTTATTAACACGATCAAAGAGCTTAGAATGACCAAGAGGCGACACTCAATAGAACGTTCCATTGCAACAGCAGCGCCCAGCAACAGCCAAGGATTCCGCCATTTTGAAGTAAAAGCGATCGGCTGTCCATAGGATCTTATTGCTGTCGCGATGGCAAGCTGCAAGCAGCTGCTTTGTTTTTCATTTATTTGTTTAAAAAGCGTATTAAAGCTGAGATACAACCTGAAAGACAACAATACAACACGTACTCTCACAATCATCAGCACTTTTAATAGTTTATTTTACAGACTTAAGAATATGCTGTTGTTCTATTGGAGTTTTCATTCCAAAATGGCCGCCGCGCCATCTAGTGGCGTTCTCCCAAATTACACTAGTGTCGCCTCTTGGTGATTCTATGCTCTTTGACACGATCCAGTAACATTACATTTCATTTGAGAACAAAATCAGTTCACATTCCTTAATTTCTTTACACACTCAACAACAGCAATGTTACAGCAAGAGTTTCAGATTTTGTGCTAATGTCGTTCACTCTGCTGTTGTTTAAAGTGTGTGTGTGTCCACATACCTGTGCAGGTGATCTGTTCTCAGCCTGAAAGTTACAACCTCCGCGAGGCTTTGTGTGACGGGTCGCCGGAGGGGCCTTTACTGCGCAATCCCGGGGACCACGACCGGATCCGGGTACCGCGGCTGCCCACATCCGCCGATGTAGAGTCGGTGCTGCGGCTGACGGACTACGAGACCGGGCAGATGGACCGACGGGCAAACCTGAGCTTCAGGAACGCGCTGGAAGGTACAACAGCACGGTCACGTGAGCGAGATTTGAGCGGCAAAACGACAGCTTCCACTTTAAAGCCAGTTATAAAAATATTCCCTGACTTTCACTGACTAAAAAGATGAATTTCCTTGACATGAATGAACGGAAAAACAGGCCGTTTTGCATAATATTAAATTAATTTTAGCAGTAATTTGCAAGACTTTAATAGTTTAGAGCAGCAATTGATTTACCTCAGATTTTCAATAACTAAAAAAATAAATACTCTTTTATTGGTTACAAAGTGCGATCTCTCGCATATTTGATAGCTTAATAGTTTTACAAACGTTGTTTAGATGTTTTAGATTTTTCTTCATTTATTTTTTACACCCAGCAGATCATAAAGTGCTCTTTTTAAAGTCAAAGATCAATAATTCAAGACTTTAATAGCCACTATTAGAACAACAATTGATTATTCACCTCAGATAAAATTAAAAATCTGATACACTACTGTTGGATTGGCTTCACATGCTCTCTCTCTCTCTCTCTCTCTCTCTCTCTCTCTCTCTCTCTCTCTCTCTCTCTCTCTCTCTCTCTCTCTCTCTCTCGCATATTTAATAGTTTGATAGAAGTTTTACAAACTGTATCCATCTAGCTTTTCAGATTTTTCTTTTGATGTTTTTATTTTACCTATTTTTAATTTTCATTTTAAAGCCAAATATCTATAATACAAGACTTAAATAGCCACTAACAGAACAACAATCGATCATTTACGTTAGATTTTTCAAACATTCATTCATTCATTTTCTAGGAGGCTTAGTCCCTTTATTAATCCGGGGTCGCCACAGCGGAATGAACTGCCAACTTATCCAGCAAGTTTTTACGCAGCAGATGCCCTTCCAGCCGCAACCCATGTCTGGGAAACATCCACACACACACATTCACACACACACACTCACACTACGGACAATTCAGCCTACCCAATTCACCTGTACCACATGTCTGGGCTGTGGAAGAAACCGGAGCACCTGGAGGAAACCCACACGAAGGCAGGGAGAACATGCAAACTCCACACAGAAACACCAACTGAGCTGAGGTTCGAACCAGCGACCTTCTTGCTGTGAGGCGACAGCGCTACCTACTGCGCTACTGCATTTACTGTTTGACATTGAGGTGAAGTTAATTTTATATTCGGACATCTTATCTTTCCCCTTAATAATATAATTTATTAAAGGATTCTTGTAATTTTGACTTATTATTTCTGAAAACCAGAAACTTGTTTTATTGAATGGATCTTTTTAATTTAAGAATTGCTTAGAAATTTGGACTAGAAACAAGACAAATATATACATACTTAAGAAAACTTTTTTTTTTTTTTTAATTCTGGGTAAATGTTCTGGGAACATTGTGGTTAGGCGACACAGTGGCGCAGTAGGTAGTGCTGTCGCCTCACAGCAAGGATGTCCCTGGTTTGAGCCTCGGCTGGGTCAGTTGGCGTTTCTGTGTGGAGTTTGCATGTTCTCGCTGCGTTCGGGTGGTTTTCCTCCGGGTGCTCCGGTTTCCCCCACAGTCCAAAGACCTGTGGTACAGGTGAATTGGGTAGGCTAAACTGTCCCTTGTGTATGTGTGTGAATGAGTGTGTGTGGATGTTTTCCAGCAATGGATTGTGGCTGGAAGGGCATCTGCTGCGTAAAACATGTGCTGGATAAGTTGGCAGTTCATTCCGCCGTGGTGACCCAGGATTAATAAAAGGACTAAGCCGAAAAGAAAATGAATGAATGAATGAATTTACATCTAGCCTTGACTGTCTTGGTTTTGCATGTAATTTCGCAATGACAAACACTTTGACTGAGTGTGAAAGAGAGTGTGAAGTGCAGATGAGTTACACTTTTTTTCACATCAGACTTACCTGTACACTGGTGTCCGCAGGTTTTGCTAATCCTGAGACGGGTTTGGCAGTGACGGGTCGCAGTTTGATGCATAACTCTTTACATGTATTCATGAACGGCTCCATGTCTTCAGTGCAGGGATCTGCCAACGACCCCATTTTCATCATACATCATGCTTTTATTGACAGGTAAAATCAAATGCATGCACATAAAATACACACACACACACACACACAGCTTTTTAAATGTGTATTTGAAGTATTTTAGTACGTTATTTATTTAAAAATTGGAAAAGCCTAATGAAAAAAACTTTTATTTACTGTAAAAAAAGAAATTAAAAAATCATCAAATCAAATCAGCTGACTGAATCATTACATCTCTAACAACTGCTTTCCATGGTGTGTTTGTGTGCTCCAGCATCTTTGAGCAGTGGTTGAGGAGACACCAGCCGCCCCGCACACACTACCCCACCGCCAACGCCCCCATCGGACACAACGACGGATACTTCATGGTGCCCTTCATCCCTCTCTACAGGAACGGAGACTATTTTCTCTCCACGAAAGCCCTGGGATATGAATATGCATATTTACAGGATCCAGGTGAGTTATTAGCCAACACACACACTCTTTAAGCTGATTTTAGCACAGAACTTTACTATTATAGGTTCTGGCCGTTGTTTTTTTGCTTAAAACCTATTTTTTTATATTACATTACATCATTTAAATTCTTTTTAATCTTTACATTAATGCTTCAATAAATCAGTGATTAAATCTTTGGTCTGATAACCCCACCCAATATAACTGATAGCTCCACCCTAAAGGACTGATAACCCCACCCAAAATGACTGATAGCTCCACCCTAAAGGACTGATAACCCCAACCAAAATGACTGATAGCTCCACCGTAAATAACTGATAGCTCCACCTTAAAAGACTAATAGCTCCATCTTAAAGGATTGATAACCCCACCCAAAATGACTGTTAGCTCCACCCTAAAAGACTGATAGCTCCACCCTAAAGGACTGATAACCCAACCCTAAATAACTGATAGCTCCACCCTAAAGGACAAATAAACCCAACCCAAAATGACTGATAGCTCTACCTTAAAGGACTAATAACCCTGCCCTAAATAACTGATGGCTCCACCCTTAAAAACTGATAGCTCACCCTAAAGGACTGATAGCCCTACCCTAAAGCATAAATAACCCCAGCCTAATTGACTGATAGCTCCACCCTAATGGGCTGATTGTCCGCCCTAAACACTAATAACCCTATCCTAAAGAACTAAAAGCTTCACCCTAAAGGACTGACAACCCCTCCCTAAAAGCCTGAAAGCCCCACCCTAAAGGAGTGATAGTCCCGCCCTAAAAGACTGATAGCCCTGCCCTAAATGACTGAAAGCTCCACCATAAATGACTAATAACCCCGCCCTAAAGGACTAATAGCTCCACCCTAAGAAATGGTTAGCCCCGCCCTAAATGACTGATAGCTCCACCCTAAAGGACTGATAACCCTGCCTAAATCACTGATCGCTTCACACTAAAGGACTAATAAACTTGCCTTAAATGAGTGAAAGCCCCACCCTAAAGGACTACAAGCCCCACCCTAGATGACTGATAACTCCACCCTAATGGACTGATAGTCCCACCCTAAGACACCAATAACCCCTGCCTAATGGACTGAAAGCCCCACCATAAATGACTGATAGCTTCATTTTAAAGAACAAATAACACTGCCCTGAATGACTAATAGCTCCACCCTAAAAGGACTAATAACCCCGCCCAAAACTACTGATAATTCCATCCTAAAGGACTAATAACCCCACCCTAAAAGACTAATAGCTCCACCCTAAAAGACTGATAGCTCTGCCCTAAAGGACTGATAGACCCACCCAAAATGACTGATACCTCCACCAGAAAGGACTAAACAACCCGCCATAAAGGACTGACAACCCCACCCAAAGAAACTATTAGCCCCGCCCTAAATGACTGATAGCTCCACCCTAAAGGACTGATAACCCTGCTTAAAATTACTGACAGACCCACCCTAAAGCACTAAAAACTCCTCCCTAAAGGATTGAAAGCCCCACCCTAAATGACTGGCAGCTCTGCCCTAAAATACTAATGACTAAGCCTTAAAGACTGATAGCTCCGCCCTAAAATACTAATAACTAAGCCTTAAAGACCGATAGCTCCGCCCTAAAATACTAATAACTAAGCCTTAAAGACTGATAGCTCCGCCCTAAAATACTAATAATCAAGCCTTAAAGACTGATAGCTCCGCCCTAAAATACCAATAACTCCGCCTTAAAGACTGATAGCTCCGCCCTAAAATACTAATAATCAAGCCTTAAAGACTGATAGCTCCGCCCTAAAATACCAATAACTCCGCCTTAAAGACTGATAGCTCCGCCCTAAAATACTAATAATCAAGCCTTAAAGACTGATAGCTCCGCCCTAAAATACTAATAACTAAGCCTTAAAGACTGATAGCTCCGCCCTAATATACTAATAATCAAGCTTTAAAGACCGATAGCTCCGCCCTAAAATACTAATAACTAAGCCTTAAAGACTGATAGCTCCGCCCTGAAATACTAATAATCAAGCCTTAAAGACTGATAGCTCCGCCCTAAAATACTAATAACTCCGCCTTAAAGACTGATAGCTCCGCCCTAAAGGCATTGCATGTGACCAGAAACGAAGAACAGTAATTGTCGAGGGGGATGGAAGGTTCTTAAATTTGATTAAAGTTTCTGATCGCTGATGAATTTTCTCATGGTTGTGTGTTTGAATGGAGCTCACGATCTTTCATGACTAATGCTCTCTCTCTCCTGATTGGCTGCAGGTCAGCGGTTTGTGCAGGAGTTCCTGACGCCGTATCTGGAGCAGGCGCAGCAGATCTGGCAGTGGCTGGTGGCGGCAGGTATCCTGGGCGCTGCAGTAGCAGGAATAATCGCATCGGTTTTCGCAGTGGCGTGTCGCAGACAGACGAGGAGACGGAAGCTGTCATATGGAGAGAGACAGCCGCTCCTGAACAGCAGTGAAGAAGAGGGTTCAGCTTCATATCAAACCACACTGTGAATCAAAGGCTGGACAGATGCGCTGAAACACGTCATGTGACACGCTGATCTCATCCGTAAACCCAAGGGGTTGTGTTTGCATCAAGTGCACTACATGTGTTACAGTACTCGCAAGTTCGGCCTCAGCAAGAGAAGGATCCAAGCATTATGCTGATCAAAACTGACAGTAAATGCATTTATAATTTATTCTACGTTAAAGGGACAGTTCACCCAAAAATGAAAATGTCCTCGTTTACAAACACTTAAAGGGACAGTTCACACAAAAATGAAACTCACCCACAGGTCATCCGAGATGTAGGTGACTTTTTTCCTTCAGTTGTACATTAAAGGAGATTTTGAGCTGTTTCGCAAGTGTTTACTGCTTATTTACGGTTGTAAAGTGCATTATGGGATGTTGATCTCTGCTCTGTCGACTTCTGATGGTCAAACTGCAACAAGTTTAACAAAATGACTTTTTAGGGACATTTTAGTAGAACCAGGACCCCAGTGATTCATATAATGGCAGTGAATAGTGACCAGTTTTTTTAGATTTAAAAATAAACACATACAAACGAGTCCAAATCAATTGTCATGGCTCCTTAT
>NC_141035.1:46627500-46647500 GCF_052040795.2 Danio rerio
TATTGGACAGAATGCGTCAATAGCGCCGCCATCTTGCTACAGGGTAGCGCTCCTTTAAAATGAATGCGGGAACAAGGTACAGTGGAGGACTATGGCCAGAAATATACACAAAGCCAGAGATATACACATATACACATATATCTATGATCGGGAGTTTTCCTGGATGTTGTATGTAATTTTTTTTTCTAATTACGAAAATTATAATTTTACATCACTTTTCTACATTTATGGATCAGTGACCGCACGGGCATTCCTGACAAAAAGCTTGTGTTTGTGTGTACAGAAATGTATTATTTAGCCTCTCTGTTAAATTTGATCTAATCATGTCCTGAAACACACCTCCTCTCCTGCTTTCACTTCTCATACTGAAGAAGAGAGCGATCCGCTTGTGAATGAATCCCCGAATGACTCTTTCACTAACGTTAGCCGACAAGAGTACAGGTTTCTGGCAGCGCAGCATCTCGTTGTCATATTTCTTTTGCATTGGTTGCTGATTTTATTCAACAAAACTAGCATAAGCCGAGTGTTCAGTGCGAGTTGGAGCTGCTTTGCCGTATGGTGAATGCAGTAAGTGACTGTATATCATCAATAACGTTACCTGATTAGCACAAAAGTTCAGAACATACAAAAACAGAAAAAAACTTAATATTACCTATGAAATGTTCTGCCTTTGTGCTTTGTTTTCTTTGTTTTCTCGTTACTACACCCGTAGACAGCGCTAAAGTCCCACATCTTCCCGTAATAACACTGTCTTGACTAGTGCGGTTGAATGACATTTGTCCTGGGAGCACTGTACCAATGTGGCGGCGCTATTGACGCATGCTCAGGGTCCCTATGCGATATCTAGTGTATATATCTATGGTTTATTATATACAGACGAAGTCAGAATTATTAGCCCCCCTTTGAATTTTTTTTTCTCATTTTGAAATATTTCCCAAATGATGTTTAACCGAGCAAGGACATTTTCACAGTATGTCTGATAATATTTTTTCTTCTGGAGAAAGTCTTATTTGTTTTATTTCGGCAAGAATAAAAGCAGTTTTTAGTTTTTTTAAAAACAGTATAGCCACTTCCAGGCTGGTTTCCAGCCATTTCCAGCCTGGTCTTAGTTGGTCAGGCAGGAAAATGACCAGCCAAATCCAGCTAAAACCAGCTTGACCAGCCAGGTTTAAGCTGGATATAGCTGGTTTTGGCTGGACTCCCAGCTTGACTAGGCTGGTCAAGCTGGTCATCTCCCAGCCTGACCAGCTAAGACCAGGCAGGAAATGGCTGGAAACCAGCCTGGAAGTGGCCAAAACCCCTCCTAAACCAGGCTGGTCGACAAGCTAAAACCAGCCAACCAGCCTAGGCTGGTTTAAGCTGGATTTTTCAGCAGGGGTGTCACAGTAAACCATGTACACAAGGGTGTGTGTGTGTGTGTGTGTGTGTGTGTGTTTGCTGGTTGCAATACTCAATGACTCAATTAATTAGTGAAATATGAAAACAACCAATTACTGAGGACATTCATTGGTCCTGACAAAATAAAAGTGCTTATAAATCAGCCTGAGGATGCTTTTATTAGTATGTACTGATGTGCACTTCTGTGAGGGCTGGTTTAGGGGTAAACCATAGACAGTGTCAATAACCCAATAGAAAAACAATAGAAGAATATGAAATAAATGATAAATAAATAAGTGTGTGTTTGTGTGTGTGTGTGTGTGTGTGTGTGTGTGAGTGTGTGTGTGTGTGTGTGTGTGTGTTTTTTACCCTCTCATAAAGGCCACACAGTAGATCAGCAAACCAGTAGAAGCACTGAATGTCTCTGCAGATCCACACGAAATAAAGCCGCTTCAGCTTATACTGGCACCAGTCGTCACTGCAACACACAACAGCACTTACTTCATCTGTCTCTACTGTAGACGTGGACGCTGAGTGATCTTTTGATTAAATGTGCACACTGAACAGGGGTGTTATATTCAACAAAGCAAAACTCACTCAACTGAAGCTTCCATTTCCAGTGTGACAGATGAACCAAATCTGAGGTCTTTTTGTTGTTGTTTTTATAAAATATTTATATTTATGAGATGGTAAAAAGTCACCATTTTCACAGTAAAGTCCGTCCCCGCTAAAATAAAACAAGATTTGAAGGAAAACATGAAGGAATTAAGTTAACCTATTAGTCTTTACAACTCTAAGTGGGTTGAACATAAAACAATTAAGCTGCGCCCCCAAATAACTCAAGAATTGTGTTGTTTCAGCTCATTTTTTTAATAATTAGTTTGAACAAACAGCAAATGTCATGCTTTGAGTGTATAATTATCTCAATTAAAAGCTTTTTAGGAAATTTAATATGAATTTGGCAGATGCTTTTATACACGGCATCATACATTTAACCAGTCCATGCATTGTCTGGGAAACAAATGCAAATACATAACCCGCCCACTGAAGCTTAGCAGGGCTGCGCCCGGTCAGTACCTGGACGGGAGAACACATGGGAAAGCTAGGTTGCTGTCGAATATGGTGTTAGAGAGGCCAGCAGGGGGCGCTCAACCTGCGGTCTGTGTGGGTCCTAATGCCCCAGTATAGTGACGGGGACTCTATACTGCTCAGTGAGCGCCGTCTTTTGGATGAGACGTTAAACCGAGGTCCTGACTCTCTGTGGTCGTTAAAAATACCAGGATGTCCTTCAAAAAAAAAAAAAAAAAAAAAAAAAAAAAAAAGAGTAGGGGTTTAACCCCGGCATCCTGACCAAATCTGCCCATGGGCCTCTGTCCATCATGGCCTCTTAACCATCCCCATATCCTAATTGGCTTCTTTATCTGTGTGTCCTCTCCACCAATCACCAATCACCGTCCCGTCATCCAAGTGGATGCTGCACACTGGTGGTGGATGAGGAGATTCCTCCCAATGTGTAAAGCGCTTCGAGTGCCCAGAAAAAGCGCTATATAAATGTAAGGAATTATTATTAATTATTATTAACCACACAGCAAAAAAAATGCTTTACTTTATTAGACTATTTTTTTTTTTGAATATTATATTTTTATTTTCTTAAAGCAACATAGAGCGATACAGAAAGCAACAGCAATTATAAAGACAAAACAGAAAAAACAATCAAAAAATAAAATAATAAAATAAAAATAAAAGGGACATAAGACAGAAAAAAGAAGGTTTTAAAAACATTATTACATCAGTTCCTCTACTATTATACATGGGTCAACAATGTTACACCTATATATCTAGGCCAGTGGGCGCAGGCAATATGGTGATCTTGCAGACGATAACAGGGTTATACCATTAAACTGTTGTTCTGGGCATTTGACAAATAATTAAAAAAGGGTTTCCAGGTGGCTTCGAAGCCGGCAATGTTGTCAGAAAGATTGTGTCTTAATCTCTCTAAATGTAAAGTGGTGGAAAATTCTGAAAGCCAGGACTTAAAAAGTGGTTTTGATGGCGTTTTCCATGAATAAAGAATAATTTTTTTAGCTAACACCATTCCATATTGAACAGCTTTTTTAAATTGTTGACTGAACCCACGAAGTAAGTCAGACCAACCAAAAACAGCGATTGCTGGATCAGGGGCTAGGTCACAAGAATATTTATTAGA
Organism: Danio rerio; assembly: GCF_052040795.2. Taxonomy (NCBI): domain Eukaryota; kingdom Metazoa; phylum Chordata; class Actinopteri; order Cypriniformes; family Danionidae; genus Danio; species Danio rerio. The sequence goes on from NC_141035.1 coordinate 46,631,084, forward strand.
CTTTTTGTCTTGTTTCTTGTCCAAATGTCTACAAAAATGCTTCTTTATTTAAGAATTTTAAGATGTTTTGTGTTTGTTTCGCTTTCCCTTCTCTTTTCTGTTGTGTATTCGGTCCTGCCCCAGATGTGTGACTATTGGTTGAGATGGCTGTCAATCATCATTTTGACGTTGCACGGCGCACCAATCGAGAGCTGGTCTGCATTGTTTACAAAGCATTCGCTTGCGCTGATCGAGAGGAGCACCTGATTCACTACCAAACTCCTCACCACCCTGTTCTTCATGTTCATATTATTTTCAGTTGTTTAGTTTGCCTCTCATTTAAGTGCGTTATTGTTAAGATAAGCTTTTGTAGCTAAATTTACTTTATTATTAGGAAGTTGAACTATCTTTATCAGAATTGAATTATCAGATAAGCTTTTGTTTTGCTAAATCTAAACAGTGTTTACTTTACGACAACTCTAGTAACTCTTACCGTACGTTCACACCGAAAGCGGCGAGAGCGTCAAAGTAGCCGGAAGTCATTCATTTTCAATGAGAGCCGGCGGCGATAAGCGGCGAGGAGCAGCGCGGAGTGTCTTCGCCGGCGTGAGCGTCGAGGAGAGTTGAAATGAAGTCAACTTTATGGTAATGAGCTATGACGCGGATCGGCGGCAAGCAATCAGAATGAAGACGTCCATCGCTTGATAGCAGTTCAGAGAACACAGACCTGTGAACTTTGGTTCCGACCACAGTTGTTCCCAAGGGTTTGATTATTGCGGTCGCCGGATTTCCAATTATTTACCATTTTTTCCTACTGTAACATACATTAAATAAGTTACTGGCGAGTTACTGATGTTTATTGATGTTACATAAATTTATCTGAAAAAAGCGGGAATCTCACGCGATGTGACAGTACAAAACAGTACTGCTGCTTCAGGATATTTCAGACATATGGACACATATTGGATAAATAGAGCAAAGCCACACGCAACTTGATCTTCCATTGTTGTATGAATTTGATAAGAAGTGCGCAACATTTTCACGCTAGAAACATGTTTTATGCAGGAATGTAACTGATATGCTGCAATGGCTCCTTTAAATATGAGATCAATGTAGCGAGTTTTGACGCTCTCGCCGCAGGAGCTGAAGGCAGAGAGCGTTGTCGCCAGGGCGGCCAGAGCAACCTTGAACGCTATCGCCGCTTTCGGTGTGAACGTACGGTTAGTTATTTTATGGAGGAGTTGCCACACCTGTAATCACGCTTTAACTAGTTAGAGATTGAGAAATGGTCACTTGTGGGCGGGGCTTTCCCCTTCTGATGGCACGTACAAAGGGAGAACGTCAATCAAAGTGTTTCTGCAGACTGTTTATATCAAGTGTGATTATAAAAAAAATACAACTAATTAATTGTTACCGTTAGAAGCGGCTTATATTCACAGACTATTCTCTGTGTTTAAACCCCTTATAATAGTGATTTTTGCATAATAGGTCCACTTTAAATAAATTCAAAACCCAATGATATAAATGTTTACAAAAATGATTATTTATTTTGAATTTAGTCATTTTGCTTGCGCTGTGATTTACAGATACTCCAGTTAGCATGATGGACATGTTTTCTCACTCACTAAAGTGCTTGAAGGACACAAGCGAACGGCGTGACTCCGATCCCTCCGGCCACACACAGGCTGACCTCATAATTAAACACCTCCTCTGACGGACTGCCGAACGGACCATCCACGTGCACCCTGGGGGCGGGACAATAACCACAACAACCAATGAGATCACAGATGCTGAGTGTGGATAGTGTGAATCGTATTTATTTTTCTATCTGCATCAGAATTATAAATTAAAAAAATTTAAAAGAGCAAGAATCAAGAGAAACAAAAAAAATTATTATCTTTCTATTTCTAAACATGTTCAGTGACAAAAAAATATTTTAATAAATATATCCATTTAATAAATCTGTTTTGTTTAAATGCACCGAAATTACACTCACCAGCCACTTTATCAGGTACACCTTACTAATACCGGGTTGGACCACCTTTTGTCTTAAGAACTGTGTTAATCCTTGGTGGCATAGATTCAACAAGATACTGGAAATATTCCTAAGAGATTTTGCTCCATATTGACATAATAGCATCACACAGTTGCTGCAGATTTGTCGGCTGCACATCCATAATGTGAATCTCCCATTCCACCACATCCCAAACGTGCTCTATTGGATTGAGATATGGTGACTGTGGAGGACATTTGAGTACAGTGAACTCATTGTCATGTTCAAGAAACCAGTCTGAGATGATTTGCGCTTTATGACATGGTGCATTATCCTGCTAGAAGTAGCCATCAGAAGATGTGTACACTGTGGTCATAAAGGGATGGAGATGATGAGCAACAATACTCAGGTAGGCTGTGACGTTGACATGATGCTCAATTGATACTAATGAACCCAAAGTGTGCCAAGAAAATATCAACCACACCTTTACACCACCACCACCAGCCTGAACCATTGATACAAGGCAGGATGGATCCATGTTTTTATGTTGTTGATGCCAAATTCTGACCTACCATCCGAATGTGGCAGCAGAAATCCGTTTCCTGTTCTTAGCTGACAGGAGCGGCACCCCGTGTGGTCTTCTGCTGCTGTAGCCCATTCGCCTCAAGGTTTGATGTGTTGTGTGTTCAGAGATGCTCTTCTGCAGACCTCGGTTGTAATGAGTGCTTATTAGAGTTATTGTTGCCTTTCTATCAGTTGGAACCAGTCTGGCCATTCTCCTCTGACCTCTGGCATCAACAAGGCATTTGTGCCCACAGAACTGCCGCTCACTGAATATCATTCTCTTTTTCGGACCATTTTCTGTAAACCCCAAGAAATGGTTGTGTGTGAAAATCCCAGTAGATCAGCGTTTCTGAAATACTAAGAGCAGCACATCTGACTCCAACAACCATGCCACGGTCAAAGTCAATTAAATCCCCTTTCTTCCCCATTCTGATGCTCGGTTTGAACTGCAGAAGATCCTCTTGACCATGTCAATATGCTTAAATGCATTGAGTTGCTGCCATGTGATTGGCTGATTACAAATTTGCATTGACGAGCAGTTGGACAGGTGTACCTAATAAAGTGTCCAGTAAGTGTATTCTAGTACGCAGGTATTTGATAAGCAAATTTCCATGATTTTTCCCAAAACATTTTGGGTCTATTTACTTTTTCCAAAACTTTTCCAAGTCTGGAAAATGCCTTGTCAAAACTCGATGACTTTTCCAGGTTTTTCAGGACCGTATGAGCCATCTGTTTCATATATCTATACCATTAATGAGGGAACATTATTCACTAAAACACTGAAGACTTTCTTCCGATGGCATAATTGAAATCAGGAAGGAAGCAAACACACACACACACACACACTCACGAGCATAAAGAAAACACACAAACAAACAAGCACACATCCACCAATGCACACAGGAGGAGGATGTGCAGTCATTTCCCACAGTAAAAGCTCTTTTATGAGAGGAAATGATGTCACGGATTCTGATTGGACGGTGAAGCTTGTTAAAAGTCTGTCACCTGACACCCCGCCCACACAGCGCTGGAAAACTGCGGTTTTCCCAGGAAATTACACGGTCGAAGGGTCGTGACCTTTCCCCTCCTCAAATACAGCATCAGATACCAGATCAGACCTTCAAGAACCAGAAGACAATTCTCCCAGAAGGCAGAAGACGACTTACGTGGGATATCGCCGCTGGTGCATCATGGGAAGGATCTCAGAGCTGTTTGACGGTTGAAGCAGCAGCTGAGAAAACCTAGCTGAGAAATGACAGGAAGAAAATAAATCAACATTAGGTTACATGTACCAATAACAGCAGGCAGTGTGCAGTGCTCTGGGTGGTTGTTTATTTGTTTCTACGAGGTTCTAAATAGTTGTTAGCATGTTGCTAAGAGGTGCCGAGTGTTTTAACATGTTGCTGCGTAGACCTTAAGATGTTGTGAGTGGTTGTTAACCTGTTATATGGCTAATAAAGAGTTCTAGGTGGTCGTTATCATGGTGCTAAGGGGTGCTATGCGTTTTAACCTGTCTCTATGTGGCTGCTAAGTGCATCCAAGTGGTTGTTAGCATTTCTAAGTGGTGCTGTGTTCTTTCATGTATGAGTGCTAAGAGGTTTTGAGTGTTTGTTAGCATGTTGCTGTGTAGTCTTTAAGATCTTGTTAGTGATTGTTAACCTGCTAGATGGTTGCTAAAGGGTTTTGGTAGTTGTTACCACTGTGGTACGGATGCTAATGTAGTAGGTGGACCCTTTAGGTGCATGCGTTGCGTGCTAATCACGTCAAGGCTTTATAGGAGCCCTGATCCCCCCCTTTTACACTAAGGGTTTTAACCTGTTGCTTTGTGGCAGCTAAGAGCATCCGAGAGGTGGTTAGCACGATGCTAAGGGGTGCTATGTGATCTAGGATGTTGTTGGGTGGGTGCTAAAAGCTTTTAAGTGGTTGTTAGCATGTTGCTAAGGGTGCCAAGTATTTTAGCATGCTGCTGTGTAGTGCTTAAGATCTTGTAGGCCTAAGTGGTTGTTAACCTGCTACATGGTTGCTAAAGGGTTTTGGTAGTTGTTACCACGGTGTTACTGATGCTAAGGGTTTTAACCAATGACTGTAAAAAATATGGACGACGCGACAGCCCTTTTTCCCATTGAACGCCTTGAGGGCAAAACGCCTGCTTGACGGGCACAAACTGTCGCAAAAGACTGCTGAAATTGGAGCCAGACATGCGCAGAAGGACTGTCTGATGGAGCCAGAGGAGGAGCCGCGAAAATGAGCAGAGTCGAGCTTCCAATCAAACGCTTTATGTAAAATCAACCACGCCCCCCGAACTTCTCAGCATGCGTTTGCTGTCATATCAACACAAATGGATGTAATAACGTTAACAAATATGAGGGTTTTATATATTCAATCGCGCCAGCTCCAGGCCGCAGCGCATAACTTACTCACGGCGTCACGGGCTGATTCCGGCTCGCATGCGGCAGCGCCTGCTCGCTCGGCCGCCGCATCTGGCTCGATTGACTCGGGCTGGAATTGGGTAGTGAGTCCAGGCATCCGGAGTAGGTCCAGCAGAGGTAACATTGGTCAGTCTGAGCTCTAAGAGATAAGTCTCCGGCAGGCGAGAATCTAGCCGGAACTGTGTTTTGCTATCTGGGTGGCTAGGCGTGTATCAGCAAACTAATAAAGCCCGAAAAAAGCCCTGAACTTAGCGAATAAACAGTGTTCCACCAGGATCATGTATGTCAGAAACTATAGTTTACTGCTGAACTCATTTTGTCATGGTAAAATAACACAGAAATCGAATAATAACATTTCAGTCTACTTCAGTCTCCTGCCGAAGCTCAGACGCCGCGCTTTGAGAAACTGTCAATTACAGCTGTCAATCACGATGACACGCCCAGCATTAAATTACTGCTAAAAACAAACTGTTTACAAAAATGAAGATCTGCACCTATTTCAGCACAATAACCAGTGCCTTAATCGACCAGAACCATCTTTCGGGACATTTTATTGCAAGTGTAAAATTTTTTTTTATTTGGGCTCAAGTCTCCTTCATTAACACGGAGGAGGCGGGCTTTATGACTTGTACTGCAGCCAGCCCCCAGGGGGCGATCTAACGGCCGAAACCTTCACTCAAACGTAGGCTTGCGGCACACTTGGTTTTAACCTGTTGCTTTGTGGCAGCTAAGAGCATCCGAGTGGTTGTTAGCATTTTCTAAGTGGCCCTATGTGATCTAGGATGTTGTTGGGTGGGTGCTACAAGCTTTTAGGTGGTTGTTAGCATGTTGTTATGATGTGCCAAGTGTTTTAGCATGTTGCTGAGTAGTCCTTAAGATCTCGTGAGTGGTTGTTAACCTGCTATATGGTTGCTAAAATGTTCTAGGTTGCAGTCACCATGGTGCTAAGGGTGCTATTTGTTTTAACATGTGGCTGCTAAGGGTATCCGAGTGGTTGTTAGCATGATTCCAAGTTGTTCTGTGTGTTATAGCATGTAGTTGTGTGGGTGCTAACAGTTTTTGCATGATGCTAAGTAGTGCCAAGTGTTTTAGCATGTTGCTGTGTGGGTGCTAAGGAGTTTTCGAGTGGTTGTTAGCATGTTGTTACTGTGTGCCAAGTGTTTTGGCATCCATGCTGGAAAAAAGACCTGAAAACAGTCTAGGTTGGTTGGCTGGTTTTAGCTGGTTGACCAGCCTGGTTTTAGAGGGGTTTTGGCCATTTCCAGGCTGGTTTCCAGCCAGGTCTTAGTTTGACGTTGGAAAATGGCCAGCTAACTCTAGCTAAAACCAGCTTGACCAGCCTGAATTAAGCTGGATATAGCTGGTTTTGGCTGGGCTCCCAGCCTGGCTAGGCTGGTCAAGCTGGTTTTAGCTAGTCATCTCCCAGCCTGACCAGCTAAGACCAGGCTGGAAATGGTTGGAAACCAGCCTGGAAATGGCCAAAACCTCTCTAAAACCAGACTAGTCAACCAGCTAAACCTGTTGCTTTGTGGTTGCTAAAAGCATCCGAGTGGTTGTTAGCATGTTTCTAAGTGGTGCTATGTGATCTAGGACGCTGTTGGGTGGGTGCTAAGAGATTTTCAGTGGTTTGCATGTTGTTATGGTGTGCCGAGTGTTTTAACATGTTGCTGTGTAGTCCTTAAGATCTTGTGAGTGGTTGTTAACCTGCAATATGCTCGCTACAGGGTTCTAGGTAGCTGTTACCATGGTGCTATGGGTGCTAAGGGTTTTAGCACCCTTAGCTGTTAGCATGTTGCTAAAGAGGTGCTGTGTGTTTTAAAGTGTTGCAATATGGTTGATAAGAGGTTCTGAGTGGTTGTTAGCATGTTGCTAAGTGGTGCTATGTGATTTATCCCATTGATCAGTGGTCACTAAAGCCTAGTTCACACTACAGGATTTTAAGCCTAATTTGAGCCCGATTTGGAAGTTAGCGAGCTCGCCAACAGATCGGGCTGTGATCAGGAAAATATCTTGGGGCGCTCGGCACTCAACAGTCTTTAAGTATGAACTACTGAACAACGCATCAAAGAGGCTCGCTGACACATCGCCAACACTTAGCAGATGGAAATCCAATATCTAGCATGCTGAATATTCCAGAGCAGTCGGCCGACTCGTCCTCACGTGCAGTCAGATATAGTGACGAGCTGCAGCCAATGAGAGAGCATATCAGCATGAGCTAAATGACCATTGTGCTCAGGAGCTCAACAGAAACGTCTGTGATTGGCCAGAATGGACATCGATGCACACGCTTCATTCTGTGTTAACACGGACATGACAGCGGGCTTTATTATCAGTGGAACTAGAATACTGTAACTACTAGAATTACCACACTGGTGATTCTGACCGTTCTCATCGAAGACATCATATTGTCACGTCATAATTACATTCAAAACTTTTACTGAGATATTAATATAAGCTTGAATGCCTGAATATTTTATGACATCATTAACCTAAAAATATTATTTTTAGGTAATACAGTCTATAAATATGTAGTTAAGATACTTGAACATGCAAAGGTCTGGGCCTTGCTTTCATTTTCACTTTTAAACAGGAGCTATTTTGACAGAATATGCTGTTTTGAAAGATATATCTGAGGTAAATTTATGTTTCTGCTATCAGAGAGTTCTGTTTATGTTAGCAGGAAGTTGCTTGGCAAATAATGCATGCATATTTAAAGTCACAGCGAAAAGCAGCAAACATGCATGCAGTCATTTTGACCAATATGGTAATAAAGGTAGCTCTGTTCTTTACTGTTAGAAAGAAATACACAGATATTTAGGAAACGTCATGGTGTGTAGATATGTTAGTCTTATTTCACTCTGCGTTCAACTTTTTCTGACGGCTCCTCCCTCAAAACTTCATTGGCTGTGGTATGGTAGCTTGACTGAGCTGTTGGGGAATGAGTTGTTGTCAGATCATGTAGTGTGTGACCCCCCTTCTTGTGGATCATTTTCATAGTGTTGCGTAGTGTGAACACCACAGCAGTTAAAAGACACAAAATCAAGTCAGGTAGTGCGAACAGCACAGCGATCTGCCGATGTTGAAAATCCTGTAGTGTGAACTAGGCTTAAGAGTCTTTGAATAGTAGTTAGGATGTTGCAGCACTCAATGCCCACAGCTTTGCTTACATAGCATAAGGGGCGGGGCTATCGGATGCTGATGTTGCATTATTTTGTTTATTTTGGATTGTGTGTAGCGGAGGCCAGCTTAAGGAAATCCTTCTACAAGTGATCAATTTTTTAAAGGGGGTCATTTATTTCACTAATCTGGCACACATTATACATTGACTGCGGAATGATTTGAATTTGTTTAGTAAAAACATCAGTGTGTCATTTGGGACGACACTAAACTCATACATGACACGGTTGAGTGTCTAAGTGTATAGTGTGTCGTTTCTGACACAACTTTAGCTTTGAAGTTGTTAACTAGCTCAAGTTTCTTAAATATTTTGGCCTCTAGGTATGGATAAGTCCTTTATGGTAAAGCTGTGGGACTCCTCACTGTTTTATCACCTGCGTGTGTGTGTGTGTGTGTTTGCATTAGGTGTGTGGTATTTCTTTTGTGAAGTGTTTTTCTTTCAGTATATCTGAAGAATGACATAATGGAAAGAGTCAGAAACAGGACTGAGCCAAGAAAACTGTGCAGTGGTGTGATTTAATCCCACATCACAGAAACCTTTGAACTCAGTTATACTGATCACAAGACCTTTTTATTGTGTGTGTGTGTGTGTGTGTGTGTGTGTGTGTGTGTGTGTGTGTGTGTGTATGAGAGGGAAAGTGTTTGTGAGTGTGTGTGTTTGTCTGTAAGTGTATGTGTGTGTGTGTGTGTGCGCGCATATTTGTACAGTATGTGTGTTTGTGTGTGTGAATGAGAGAGTTTGTGAGTGTGTGTGTGTGTGTGTGTATGTGTGTGAAAGAGAAACAGAGTCTGTTTGTGTGTGAGAGAGTATTTGTCATAGTCTGTGTGTGTGTGTATGTGTGTGTGTATATGAGAGAGAAAGTGTTTGTGAGTGTGTGTGTGTTTGTCTGTAAGTGTGTGTGTGTGTGTGTGTGTGTGTGTGTTTGTGTGTGTGTGTGTGTGTATTTGTGAGCATGAGAGGGAAAGTGTTTGTAAGTATGTCTGTGTGTTTGTCTGTAAGTGTGTGTGTGTGTGTGTGTGTGTGTGTGTGTGTGTGTGTGTGTGTGTGTGTGCGCGCATATTTGTACAGCATGTATGAGTGTTTGTGTGAATGAGAGAGTTTGTGAGTGTGTGTGTGTGTGTGTGTGTGTGTATGTGTGTGAAAGAGAGACAGAGTCTGTTTGTGTGTGAGAGAGAGAGTATTTGTCATAGTCTGTGTGTGTGTGTGTGTGTGTGTGTGTGTGTGTGTGTGTATGAGAGGGAAAGTGTTTGTGAGTATGTGTGTGTGTGTTTAAGTGTGTGTGTGTGTGTTTAAGTGTGTGTGTGTGTGTGTGTGTGTGTGTGTGTGTGTGTGAGCATGAGAGGGAAATTGTTTGTGAGTATGTGTGTGTGTGTTTGTCTTTAAGTGTGTGAGTGTGTGTGTGTTTGTGAGCATGAGAGGGAAAGTGTTTGTGAGTATGTCTGTAAGTGTGTGTGTGTGTGCATATTTGTACAGTATGTATGAGTGTTTGTTTGTGTGAATGAGAGAGTTTGTGAGTGTGTGTGTGTGTGTGTGAGAGAGAGAGTATTTGTCATAGTCTGTGTGTCTGTGTCTGCGTGTGTGTATTTATGTGTGTGCATGTATGAGTGTGCGAGCGTGCATGCGTGTGCGTGTATATATGTATGTTTGAGTGCATGTATGCGTGAGTTTATGCGTGTGTGTGTGTGTGTGTGAGAGAGAAGTTATGGGAGAGTGTGTATGTGTGACAGTGTGTGTTTGTGTGTGTGTGCATGTGCGTGCATGAGTGTGTTTGTGTGTCTGCATGCGTTTATGTGTGTGTGTGTGAGAGAGAGAAGTTATAGGAGAGTTTTTGTGTGGCAGTGTGTGCATGTGTGAGTGTGTGCGTGTATTTATGTGTGTGCACGTATTTGTGCATGAATGTGTGTGCACACGCGTGTATGAGAGAGACAGTGTTTGTGAAAATGTGTGTGTGCTTCTGTATGTCTATTTATATGTGTGTGTAGTGTACTTGTACTCACAGGTCCAGTCTCCCAGCACTCTGAGATGAATACCAAATGTTTCATTCTTGCCTGTTGGACACTGAAGAACAGTCAAACACACACACACACAAACACACACACACACACACAAAAAACACACACACACACACACACACACACACACACACACACACACACAGAGAGAGAGAGAGAGAGAAACACAGACACAGACACAGTGAGAGAGCAGAGTGTGTGAGGATCAGGTACAGTCATGCATTAAAGGAAACACACCCCTGGGGCGCCAAAACTCTGAGAAAAGTGTTCAAGTCAGTGAAAAATCTCCACTAACAACCCCTGGCAGAAACTCTGAGTGTGTAAAGCAGGAGAGCTGTATTGCTTCAACATGCAAAAATACACTTTGAATTGAAACATCTTGGGCATTGTGTAATGTGTAGCTTGAAAGCTGACACTATAACAATGTGCAACAAAATGACATCATCTCAGATGCCTTCAGCCGTGTTTGAGAGGAATACATACACTCACCGGCCACTTTATTAGGTACACCTGTCCAACTGCTCATTAACGCAAATTTGTAATCAGCCAATCACATGACAGCAACTCAATGCATTTAGGCATGTAGACATGGTCAAGACGATCTGCTGCAGTTCAAACCGAGCATCAGAATGGGGAAGAAAGCTGATTTAATTGGCTTTGTATGTAGAATGGTTGTTGGTGCCAGGCTGGTCTGAGTATTTCAGAAACTGCTGATCTACTGGGATTATCATGCACAACCATCTGTAGGGTTTACAGAGAATGGTCTGAAAAAGAGAAAATATCCAGTGAGCGGCAGTTCTGTGGGCACAAATGCCTTTTTGATGCCAGAGGTCAGAGGAGAATGGCCAGACTGGTTCCAGCTGATAGAAAGGCAACAGTAACTCAAATAAGCACTCGCTACAACTGAGGTCTGCAGAAGAGCATCTCTGAACACACAACATGTCCAACCTTGACGTGGATGGGCTACAGCAACAGAAGACCACACAGGGTGCCACTCCTTTCAGCTAAGAACAGGAAACTGAGGCTACAATTCACACAGGGCTCACCTGATTGGACAAAAGATGATTGGAGAAACGTTGCTTGGTCTGATGAGTCTCGATTTTTGCTGTGTCAATCGGATTGTAGGGTCAGAATTTGGCATCAACAACATGAAAGCATGGATCCATCCTGCCTTCTATCAATGGTTCAGGCTGGTGGTGGTGGTGGTGTAATGGTGTGGGGGAGATTTTCTTGGCACACTTTGGGCTCATTAGTACAAATTGAGCATCATGTCAACGCCACAGCCTACCTGAGTATTGTTGCTGACCATGTCCATCCCTTTATGACCACAGTGTACACATCTTCTGATGGCTACTTCCAGCAGGATAACACACCATATCATAAAGCGTGAATCATCTGAGACTGGTTTCTTGAACATGACAATGAGTTCACTGTACCCAAATGGCCTCCACAGCCTCCAGTCTAAATCCAATAGAGCACATTTGGGATGGGGTGTAATGGTAGATTCCAGGGTTCAACGCTAAGGATTTTTTCTACTGGTCCGATCGGGCAAGTGGTTTCGATTTTTACTTGCCCTACCAAAATTTTCACTGGCCCCACCAAAAAAAAAAAGTAAGTTAATAGCTATTTTTAGCCACATATTTTAAATAATGTGTCAAAAATGAAGTCTGTAAATCTAGAATTTCAATACTTAAAAAACAATTGTAAATATAAGTGTTATGCAAACAAAAACAGCAGTATGGAAAATATGGAGGTATTTAATTGCAGTTTGAAATTATTTAACAAAAGCTTGCTGACTTGTCAAACTGACAGCAAACTATACATAACATCACTAAATTTTTATTTTATCGTGTTGTTTCCATGTAAATATCTACTTCCAAGATGCTAGAGACAGACATTTTCTTTTAGCCTTATAATTTGATGTTGCTGACATGTTGCTGTTTCTACGCTGAACTGGTTGTTACCAGGTAACAAAAAAAAATAGCATGGTTAAATCAATCATATAAGACGAATCAGAAAGCAATATGTTGTTTACGACATTACAGAGAAGGTAGCATTTAAAGACTTAAAAGCACAAGCTTTAAATGCATGCAATTGACAAATAGTCACAGACAAATTAAATGTTAGTGACTGATAAGGCAGCACTGTCCCAATCGGGCCAGTAATGATCCGGTCTACTGTCCCAAGTGTCTCTCACACTGGCCCTGGGCCACCGGGCAGTCCTTAATGTTGAGCCCTGGATTCACATCATGGATGTGAAGCCGACAAATCTGCAGCAACTGCATGAGGCTATCATGTCAATATGGAGCAAAATCTTTGAAAAATATCTCCAGTATCTTGTTGAATCTATGCCACGAAGGATAAAGGCAGTTCTGAAGACAAAAACGGGTCCAACCTAGTACAAGTAAGGTGTACCTATTAAAGTGGCCAGTGAAAGTATGAATTTGTAAATTACAACTGCGAGGCGATTTGCTTTAAAATGATTAAATGTATTATGCAAACACTCACAATTTGTACCAAACAAATTCCCAAAATGTAAACATGCAATTAAAATGTTATTATAACCGACACCAATTAGCCAGGATTCAATCTGCCGCATAAATGCATTCCTGAGCTTCCCACTGTTATGATGAAAATGCAGTGGTGTTAATGTGCTTTTATCTTATGACTATGAGCATGACTGGAATGCAGTAACTCACACACACACACACACATACAACCACACACACAGAGACACGTACTGTGGTCAGGGTGAAGGGATGGTTTTCAAATGACGACACAGTTGGACAGTTCAGCAGGATGTACTAGATGAGATGATCAGAAACACATGAATGTGATTACCACACAAAGACAAGCAAAACAATCAATAATTCTGTTTTAATATCGAGAGTGTGATTAACCAATAAAGGAATTTATTTAGCTATATAAAAGTATATAGTTTATCTAAAGTTACGAGTGAGAAAGATGTTAGGTTTCTGAAAGAAGTTTCTTCATTTATGTTGTACTGTGCCATCTGGTTGTGTGAGTATTCTCCCTGAATTGTATTTATGTTATTTCCTTTCATTCGTTATGGGCCATATACTTTAATATATAGTTATATAATTTTGTTTACATTTAAGAAAATCTGTATAGATTTCTCATGTGATTCTCATTCCTCCTGACGGGTTTGTGGGTGGGTGTGGGAATGTAACCTTGAATAGTTCTAGTTTAAACTAAAAAAATTAAAAAATGCAGACAATGTGTTGTTCTCTGTTGTGATTACCTATATTTTACCTGTCTGTGCAAAAAAATATATATTATTTAAAAAAAATCAGTTTCTGCAGTTTAACAATAAATAAAAAAAATTAAATTATTTAAAGAAATATATAATATTATAAACTAAATTATTATTATTATTATAAAAAAATATTATATTTTATAATATAAAATAATATTTAATATATATAAATAATATAAATAAAATATATTAAATAATACTGCATAAATAATAATAAATATAATAAAAAATAAATAATAAAATGTAAATATTAATTCAAAACAATTGTTTTTATTGTAAAATTATTAAAATCATTAATAATCACGTAATGCAAAGCTGAATTATCAATGTGCTGCCCTAAATATACATTTTTAATTCTATTACGTTTAAATTTTTTCCTGGAAATGTGACTCAAAATAATGTGGAAAAGAATCATTCTCAATTTATAGAATGGAAATAGAAATATTCTATTTTAATATTATAAAGATTTTTTTTATATTACTGTTGATCAATCTAATGATTTATTGCTGAACAAAAGCATTTATTTCTTAAAAAACAGACTGGTTGGGCAAGTAGCAAAGTTTCTTATGCTTAAATGTATATATTAATATAAAATTATAGAAAGAATGATATCAATTATATAAAAATATGTATATAATAAATAAATAAATAAAAATAAACAAAAATAAATAAATATTTAATTATTTTTATTTATTCTGTTTGGGTGAAAATCATTTTTTCAAAATACTTTACTGAAAACAAATGCATTTTCAATACAAATCTTTTGTAACATTACAAGCGTGTCACTTTTGATCAATCTTAAGGCTCGTACACACCGGGACGCTTTCCGTTTGCGTTTATCGTCAGCGTTTTTCCAAGATGTTTTTTCGTATTCAAACCCAAGCGATCTTTAATGCCGTCGAGCAGAAGAGGATGCAAAATCACTCCTTGACGTTAGATGGCGCTACACAACTTTAAGCTTCTGACACCCGCTTGTAACACAGAAGAAGACAAAGTTGACACGCCAATGAAGAAATGATTATTGTTCAGCAGAGCAATAAGCAGCTCCACGTTCATATCGCCTTTTGGCATCTTCTTCAATGTGCGCTCACACTGACAGTTTTGCGATTGACCGCCTCCAAGTGCTGTTTACTGTAACTTCAGCTGCTCCGTGCACGTGAACAAAAGAGCCGATCTGACTAGTGGTGGAGGTTTTGACGCAGCATGTCAAAGCAAAAAAAAAAAAGAAAAAAAAAAGAGCATGAGGCGTTTCTTTAAATGGCGATTTTGCGCCTGCCGTTTTGCACGTTGGTGTGCACGATCACATTTGCGCCCTTTAATTAGTCATGAGGCGTTAAACGTAGACGGAAAACGCGAGCAAAAAACGTCTCGGTGTGCACAGGCCTTAATGCTTTCTTGCTGAACAGAACTTTTTATTTCTTAAAAAAATAAAATAAAATTATGACCTGCTATGTAAAAAGCCTACAATTTACAGTAGGAACAGAATATCTTGTTTTTTTTAAATTGCATTTATCCTTTAACTTCTAAACAAACTTTTTAAACAACAATTAATGCTGTTATATGGAGGCGGGGCTCACCTGTCCAGGGCGGGGCTTAAAGCCACTCTTCAACATGCGCAATTCTATGACATCACACTGATGACTGATGACAGAAACTATGGCAACAGGAGATACGCTGCTTCTTATGAAGCGATACAAGCGTTCAGCACAATACAGGCAGAGAGGAGCAGAGACCCACAGCCACGTCTAAAACACACACACACACACACACACACACACACACACAAACAAAATAACTGATAAATACACACACACACACACATGCACAAAAAGACTTAAAGAGCCCATATTATGGGTTTTTGAAAATTCCCCTCCATGTAGTGTGTAACATAGCTCTAAGTGAAGCGAAGTATCCAGCTAAGACTTAAATCTGTAAGAATACAGTGTTTAAAACGGTTGATTCATCTATAAAAGAGTCGACTCATAGTGCTTCAAACGAGTCGCCTTGATACCGACTCATTAGGTGTTTCGCCATGACGTACGAACGAAACCAAGTTATTCACGTGCACGCGCAAACCCGGGAGATTTCAAACCTGAGGCCCCGCCCTCTGACGCAGAAACCCAGACACACACACACACCCACAAACACACGCACACCCACAAACACACGCACACAAACATGCCGGTCGATTGAAGTCACACTGCAGATGGATATATTGAGTCTCTACCCAAAGATGAAACCTCAGCATTATAACCAAGCAGTTGGAAACTTCTGGAAGCTACATGCTACAAAGAATACTTCATCTGAGTTTGTTAAAGGAAGGATCAGTAAAGAGTAACTGATGGACGTAAGGATGGGTTTCTTCCATTTCTCAAGTGTAAGTACGTGCGGTTAAAGTTGTTGCCTCGTTTACTCTAGCTTGCAAATGTATTTAGTTGTGATTTGTTACTTGTAACCGCGTGTACTGTATCAGGTTAACTGGATATTTTATCTTATCGCGTGCAAAGTCACGTTAAAAACGCGACGCGTGCTGTTTGTTTATGGAGCTCCGTGCTAGAGTTCTGCTCCCGCGATTTATTCGGAAATTTATTCCCGTGCCGCAGAAATCTGGCGCGGGGACAGCCGCGGGAATACATTTCCGAATAAATCGCGGGAGCGGTCGGTAACGGGTTTAATTTGGGACGGGAGCGGGCTGTCTAGCAATATCACGGATATTGCTATGCGAATTAGAAAGAGAGAGTCTGCGTGGTGCTTGTGTGTGTGTTAGTGCGCACGCGCGCGTATGAGAGAGAGAGAGAGAGAGAGAGAGAGAGAGAGAGAGAGAGAGAGAGAGAGAGAGAGAGAGAGAGAGAGAGAGAGAGAGAGAGAGAGAGAGAGAGAGAGAGAGCGAACGAACGAACGACAGCTTTGCTGTCTGGACTGTATACTGGGTGATTTTTGGTTGTGTTCTCCGCTCTAGCGGGACCGGGCGCGGCGGGCAGAAAA
>NC_141035.1:46652500-46702500 GCF_052040795.2 Danio rerio
CTGAATATGAAGGCGGGGCTGCAGATATTTACCCATCTGATTGAGGCTTTTCTCAATATTAAGTGCACAAAGTTTTGCATCCTTTTCTTCTAAGTTCAGACTTTGCCAGCTTAATGTGTGTTAATGTTTCATATTTTCATTGAAAAAATATGAGAGACCCTCTCTTTGCTGAATATCAGATTTAATAATCAATAATGGCCATTATAAAAGTGCAACACAATAAGTTAATACAATATAGGTAATAAAGGCATGCAATCAATCAAATGTGCAGAATCAAAATCAAAGCACTTTAAGGTGGGGCAGGCATTGCGGGCTTTGTTTACTGTAGCAAGTTGACATTTCAACTGTTTTAAACTATTTCTGAGCGCTGCGTTTTGGCGTTTTCATGCATTCTGCGTGAATTTTTCCTAAATCTGCGCATGCAGAGAATATTTTGCAGTGAAAACTTGTCGCACAGCCACCATTTTATGCACTCGCACAAATGCTCCCAAATGCATTTCGAGCGCACACAGATAAAATTTCGGGCGCATATGCAACCAAAACGGTTGCAATTTCGAGCCCTGAATGTAATTTCAAATTCAAGTTCAAGCAAAATCCAAGCACTTTTCTAACATTGAAAACACTATTTTAAAAAATCAAGCACTTTACAGGATTTCCAGCACCAGTACGAACCTTGAAATTTTAAATAATCAACCAATTTAAACCTTCATTTCAGCACTGAGTAAAAGACATAAATGTAGAAGTAAAGAAAGGAGTCACCTGTGCTTACAATGAGAATTCTGGGATCCTAAAGATAAAACAAAAGATCACATTTATTAAAACAAACTTACTGAGTGCAACTATAAGAATCTTGAGCTATATTTTAGACTTGTGTTTGAGTGTGTGCGGTTTCTTTTTACCTGCCCTCGATACTGAGCCACGTTGAGTGCAGGGAAATCCTCCGAAAATTGAGCTGAGAAATTGACCAAGTTCACGAGATGTGCGCTCACGTGCACCACTGCAAACCCACACACACAAACAAACACACACACCATCAGCTCACACAAGAAACATTTAAAGACATTTAAAGGGAAATGTTCAATAAAAAGTGATAAAAAAAACATTTAAAGGGGACTTATTATACCCCTTTTTACAAGATGCAAAATAAGTCTTTGATGTCCTTAGAGCAGGGCTATTTAATTGGCGGCCCGCAGGCCAAACCCGGCCCCCGAGGGAATTTGTTCCGGCCCTCCAAATAGTGTGACCAAGACATAAAATTTTCTTTAGTTCAGACAAAAAACAGCCACTATATTTATGAAGTGATGTGCGTCTGTTCAATACTTCTGCGTCAAACGCCGGCGTATGCTACGGTGCTTACGAATAGCCCTTCGCCGTGGCCATCGCCGTCGTTGACGTGCACCTCTCAAAAAATGTAACTACACGTCGCAACGACGCGTAGCGCAAGCTCTGTGATTGGTCGGCTTGGTAGCGCTGACGAGTCTGGGCGGGACCGAGAGCCGCGCGAATGGCGTGAGCTATTGTTTACAAGTGTGGAGTCCTGTGAAGGAGCTCCGGATGGAAAGTTTTGTTTTGTGTTTACCTCATAGTTAAAGTTGTTGCACGTCCGCCGGTTCCAAGCCTGATTTATACTTCTGCGTCAGGTGACCGGCGTAACCCACAGCGCATGCATCGCGCGTGGCTGTGCATTTAAGGCTGATTTATACTTCCGCGTCAAACGCCGGCGTATGCTACGGCGATGACGCATAGCCCTTCGCCGTGGCCATCGCCGTCGTTGACGTGCTCCTCTCAAAAAATGTAACTACACGTCGCAACGACGCGTAGCGCAAGCTATGTGATTGGTCGGCTTGGTAGCGCTGACGCAACTCGTCAGCGATACCAAGCCGACCAATCACAGAGCTTACGGTACGCGTCGTTGCGACGTGTAGTTACATTTTTTGAGAGGTGCACGTCAGTGACGGCGACGGCGAAGGGCTATGCGTCATCGCCGTAGCATACGCCGGCGTTTGACGCAGAAGTATAAATCAGCCTTAAGTCACCATAAGCGAGGGGCACGGACAGCCGAAAACATTCAAGCGGTACATTTGGATGTTTATTATTAACTGCGCTTTAATTCGTCACAGTTAATTAATCGTAAAGGCTTCTCTAAGCCACATTTCTGTTGCACGGAACAAAACGTAACTGCTGCAATTGAACAAAGTTATGCTTAGTTACCAACTGTGCGCTAGTTTAAAGTTCTAAGTAAGTACACCCAGGCGAATACGCACGCACACCGCATTAACTACAGCAGCGGATGTTCCCATATCATGTCTTTTCCACTTGCAAGTTTGTTATTTCTAATGTACGAATATATGACAATATGCGCGCACAAGCGGAGCAACGCACTTGCGTCTTTCCGGGCGCACGCAGCAGAAAACATCTGTTACAACAAACAAAACACATGTTAGATGAATTACTATTAATATGATTATGTATGCATGAACAACAATTAATCTAAATAGCTATGTACTTTCCCAATATAAAGCTTAAATTTACACTAGACTTGATAATCGTGAAACCATGATTATTCTTCAGACTATATAATCACAACCAAAATCTATAATCGTTCATCCATAATTGTTATGCAGTTCAAAACATAACATATGAATGCAAGGCTTTACATTAACTTTTTTAATCACCGGCCACTGTGGCTAGTAGTTTTCCAACGTTACTAGCCACTCTGCATTTTCACTAGCCACAATTATGTTGTTGGGAAAATATATTTTATATGCATAAATTTGACGTTGACATCACTTTTTTTGAGCTCAAAATTAACAAATGTACCAAATTTATCTCTATAACCACACGAAACAATTATTATTTCTTAGCAACACATTTTTAATGTGTCAAAACAAGCAAAATATAGCTGTATACTATACTTTTTATTTAACAAAACATTTCTTAAAAAAAGAAAGAAAAGCAGCTGACTTTTAAAAAAATAACTTTTGTCATGTATCAAAAATATGCACAGTAATCTGTCGTGGCCAAAGATCTCTCGGATCATCAGTTAACTGCACATAAATGGAGAGTTCATCTCCCATTAAAGCAATATTGTAAAAAAATAATAATAATAATTTAACCATTTTAACAAAAATAAAAGCAAATAAAACCGTAAGCAAATGAAAGCAGGTGAAACATACCGTGTGTGATAATGAAAGAATGATCACATGCACACGGTTAACTTTAAGCCATTTAACAATCTGTTCAAAGTGAAAGCAATAGGTGCTGCTTACAAAAAGACACATTTTGAGCTCTTAAAAGCATCAGGACTGTGGATGCATGTTCATCGCTTTTTGTTTAGTTTATTTGAAAGGGAACCGATGACAGTTGCGTTTCCAGAACCTGTTCCAGACACGATTGCTTCACGATTCGGGAGTGCGCACGAACTAAAGCTGTCGCGCGCACGCGTTTTAAGCAGGTCACATCAGCTGTTAGCGCGAGTGATCATCATCCTCTCATTCAGTATTCACTTGCTTTCTTCTGCTCGCGTGATCACAATTATTTTACTTCTCGATTCTAAGATCACATTTGCAAGCATATTAGGACATCTTTATATTGTCCAACACTGCTTTTAAGGAAAACTACAATTTAAAAATTGTTTTCAACCAGCCAAAGTGGCTCGTGATTGAACTGAAATCTGGCGGGTGTTAATGTATTGCCCTGTATGAATGTGTCTGAATGTAGAAGAAGCCTACTTTTGTTGTGCTCTGAAATACATTTGAATGTTTGTAAAAAAAAAATATATATATATATATATAAAAAGGCTATTGTACAATGCAGTGATGTTATGTAGTTTTAAAATACAATATATTAACATTTTAATGTAGAAAAAGCCAATGTGGGTGTCTTAAGGAAAATAACATATGGGCTCTTATATGCAGGTGTGTCATCACTCATAAAGCAAGTCATATCTCTGCGGCCCTTCGTTTAGGATGCTTTTCATGAACAAGGCCCCATAACTAACTAATTGAATAGCCCTGCCCTAGAGTGTGTGTGTGTGTGTGTGTGTGTGTGTGTGTGTGTGTGTGTGTGTGTGTGTGTGTGTGTGTGTGTGTGTGTGTGTGTGTGTGTGTGTGTGTGAATGTGAAGTTTCAGCTCTAAATACCACACCAATAATGTTTTATAACTCTTCGAAACACACCCTTTTAGGCTTTGATCCTAATTAGGCCATTTTGGTGACTGTCACTTTAAATGTAAACGAGATTGTGCTCTTTTCAAAAGAGGGCGGAGCTACAGATGCCTGTGTGTCAGCATAGTGGCAGATTCAAAACTCGAATGCTTCTCACTAAGCGCTGTTATTATGCTAATAAAGAAGAGATGGTCACTAGTGGGCGGAGCTTTCCCCCTCTGATGACACGTACAAAGGGAGAATGTCAATCAAAGTGTTTCCGCAGACTGTTTTTATC
Organism: Danio rerio; assembly: GCF_052040795.2. Taxonomy (NCBI): domain Eukaryota; kingdom Metazoa; phylum Chordata; class Actinopteri; order Cypriniformes; family Danionidae; genus Danio; species Danio rerio. The sequence goes on from NC_141035.1 coordinate 46,656,943, forward strand.
AAGTGTGACTATAAACAATAGACTTAATTAATTGTAGCCATTAGTAGCTGGTTGTATTCACACAATGCTGCCACACAACTGTGTTTAAACCCCTTAGAAAAGTGATTTACGCACAATAGGCCCCCTTTAAAATTACGACAGATGACAAGTATGTGCGGAAAATCTGCCTATTCAACACTCTCTTTGTTTGTGTGTGTGTTTGATTGTGTGTGTGTGAGTGTGTGTTGCAGTTGTCATGGCAACAGGATGCCTCAGAGCCCTGTAATTAGAACAAGACCACAATGCACTGAGACAGGAAATGGGAGGAGGGTTTCAGACGCAAGATTAAACCAGCTGGGAATCCCTGAGGATATTCCTGCTTTTTTAACCCCCAAACACACACACACACACACACACATGCACACGCACGCACGCACACCTGTCGGCCGGCGAGACCCTCTATGTCTGCTGCTGAAATACTAGACGTAGTTATTCAAGTCAAACTCTCAGACAGGCGAGCGATCTGTCATTCCTCCCCCATGAAGACTCTGTTTATGAGCATCTGATTCATATTGAACCCTAAATAGAGCATTCTTCTCCAAATGACAAGCTGCATCTCATTTTCTGGCTTAACAAACTGAAATTGAGCTCAAAACGTGAGCTTCTGGGGGTAGAAGTGATATGATTTGATCAGGTTTAAAAATTGTTGGTCAAATCTTTAAAAAAAGCAAACATACTGGATACTCAGAATGATTTCTTAAGGATTGTGTGACTCTAAAGACACTGAAGTCAAAATTTAGCTTTTCATCGTTGAAATAAAATACATTTCAGAGCATAATCAAACAGAAAAACAGTTACAGCAGGGAAAAAAGTATTGAACTATTGAACACGTCACAATTTTTCTAAGAAAACATATTTCTAAAGGTGACGACTTGAAATTGTCATGAGATATTGATAACAACCAAACAATTGGCAAAATTTTGCAGACAAAAGCAATTTGTTATTTTCAAACTTAACTGCAACTTTGAGCTGGTCGGCATGCCAATCTCTTCTCAAATGACAAGCTTTTTCTGCAGTTAAAAATTCCAAGCAAAAATTTTGTTCAGAACATTTCCAGGTTGTTTTTCTGGGCTTATAGCATCAAATCTAGTACATGAGACACTTCACAGCAGGTAAACGACATACTTAGGTAAATAAATGCACAACAATTTGATTTTGATCAATTTAACAGACAGTTTCTTGTCTATAACGCAGTGATGCATGATGTGCAAAAGACAATTTCTCTGGGGAGAATTAAGGTTTCTCACCTGAGAAGATGCATATAGTGACTCCACACGCCACGTGAAAAGTCTTACTCTTATCTAGCAGACGACGAACACTTCTACTAGTCACCTGTGAGAAAGAGACAACAGTCAAAACATCCCTCATTAAGCATGCCGGCGTGAATCGTTTAACATTTTGCAATGTATTTGCAGCATCTAAAGCAGCGTACATGCAATATAAACCGAGCTGAGTGATAATAGATTTTGTCATCTGAATAAGGTAATCAAACTCCAAAAAACAAGAACTTGTAATCAAGTACATTTTAAAATACTTGTGAACAGAGTACAGTTACTTTTTATAGATGAAGTTAAGATTAAGTTGTTCACAATTCATTGATTCTCCTAATTTGTCTCTTTTTTTTATCGTTTAAACATTCATTCATTTTCTTTCGGCTTAGTCCCGATATTCATCAGAGGTGGCCACCGCAGAATGAACCGCCAACTTATCCAGCATATGTTTTACACAGTGGATGCCCTTTCAGCTTGGGGGGGGGGGTGGCTGAGGGGGGAGTTGGTTATGCAAACTTTACACAGAAATGCCAACTGACCCTGCCAGGGCTAAAACCAGCGACCTTCTTACGGTGATGTGAAAGTGATAACCACTGTGCTAACCACTGAGTCAGTGTCACCCTAAGAGATTTATATTTGAAGCTACTTTTTTTTGTGTGTGTGCTGCCCACAATTTATACGTGATCTACTCAGCTAGTTTATGATTATGCTACTTTTCAAAACAGCAAAATGCAGAGGTATGATAATAATGTAGCTTTATTAATTAGATGCCAAATAATGGCATTGTTTTAAATATGATATTTTGATGTAAAAAACGAATTAAAGTGAATGTGATGGGTTTAATCGGTATACGTCACAAGAGAGAAATCTGTTGTTTTAATTTAATTTTTCCCCAAGGAAAAAATGGATGAGTCATTGAATGTAAGATCTTTAACATGCATTTACAAAGCAGATGTGGACTTGCATGTCATGCCGTCTTAGAGAGAGAGAGAGAGAATAACATTAGTTGATGTGCAGCTCACCCGCTGGGATCCTCGGAGGAAGGTAAGCAGAGATCTGCACATGGGCAGCAGAACAAGACTGCAATTCAAGTTGAGAATGGAGGCCGACGCACGACTGATGCAGAGACCCAGCTGAAGAGAAACAGAGACAGAGTTTTTAAACTTTTCAAACCTTAGACAGCACAAATGATGTGACACTTTTAAAAAACACAGTTTTTTAAAGTGCACCTATCATGCAAAATCAACTTTTGTATGCTATTTGGACAGAACTGCATGTAGTGGTGTAAAGGATCAGAAAACAGTTTGGATCACACTAGTTATTGAGTCAAGGATCGGACCTTTTTCGGATCAGCAAAAAAGGGAGGAGACAAATGTCATTTGCATCCCACTTATTCAAAAATGTTACTGCAAAAAACTTTTCTTTTTACTCGTTTTAACAAACAGAACTTAAAAATCAAGAATGAACCAGCTGAATTATTCATTCATTCATTTTCTTTTCGGCTTAATCCCTTTATTAATCTGGGGTCGCCACAGCAGAATGAACCGCCAACTAATCCAGCACGTTTAGCGCAGTGGATGCCCTTCCAGCTGCAACCCATCTCTGGAAAACATCCATACACAAACATTTAACAATCATACACCAAGGACAATTTAGCCTACCCGATTCACCTGTACCACATGTCTTTGGACTGTGGGGGAAATTGGAGCACCCGGAGGAAACACAGCTGAATTGAAAAAAGTAAAATATTCAGTGCGAAAAATTATCTTTGCTACTGTTGCTGATAATGCTAAATATAGAAATCTAACATCTTGTACAACAGATCATATTTACTTTTAATTCATGATTCAATAATTCACAGATGAAACTCCATCTTTCATTATGGGTGGATTAGTTTTGAAAACCTATTCAGTGACATCATTTTGATGGCTGTTTGTCGCCACCTATTGGTTAAACAATGTAATTGCTATTCACCAGCATCAACTGCATTAAGCAGTGATTTTAATCTTTACCATAAACATCAGTGAGCATATCTGAACTGTAAGCTGTTCTCCTAGTACTTCTGTGTTATTTAATTGTTTGTACCAACTGAAAAAAAGTGTAAAAACTGAATCTCTCTCGATCAAACTTAGATTTGAATGTAGCGCTTCAAAGAATTAACGGAGAACCAGCTCACTTGCATTTAAAGGGCACATATTTTACCGCTTTCTCAACATTAAAATAGTCTTCAGCATGTGTCTGTAAAGTTTCAGCTTAAAACACCCATCAGATTATTTATTTGACTTTAAGAATGTTGGAATTTTTAGTTCGGAACACACTGTAGCTGTTTTTGATGCCTGTGCCTTTAACGCTGGTTCGCCCCACCCACAGTTTCCATGTGCCTGTCAGTATGAGACTCAATCGCTTTAAACTTTAAACTTGTAAAACTCATTCTTGATCACATTTGATGATGACTGATGATCACAGAGAGCTGAACATATCTTTTAATCCCGGTTGCTTTGCACACGTCCTGTCTTGTGGATATGATTATAAGTGTTAGTACGGAGACATGTTAATACGCAGCTGTCTATCAATTTGGTGGCCGGTAAAAACCTGCACTCGTACGTCACATTGCGGTGGGCCTCAAAATGGGAGGGATTTGGATCCTATTTTAACGCCAGGAAATTTTATTTTTATTTATGTTATTTTTATTATGTTCATATCACCCCAATATGACTGTGGACACACTATACATACACACAGTTCTGTCCAAACAGCTTACAAAAGAATATTTTCATTATAGGTGCCCTTTAAATTCCCTCTGACCCAAAAATTGACATTTTCAACCGGGTTTAATAAATAATCTGATGGATATTAAACATGCTTTATTTATTTATTTATTTATTTATTTATTTATTTATTTGTTTGTTTGTTTGTTATTTTATTTATTTATTTATTATTTTTATCTATTTTATATTAAGTTTATAATAATATTGACATTGTAGAGAGCTGTCAAGAAATGTTTCTAAAAACACATACACGGTAGTTGAAGACAAAATTATCAGCCCTCCTATGAAATTTGTATTATTTTTCAGTGTTCATCAGAGCAAGACATTTTTCACAGTGTTTCCTATTATATTTTTTCATCTGGGAATAAATACTGCATAAAATATGAAATTGTTATTTCAAATTGAATGGAATAAATACTATTAAAATAACATAATGATAAGATCAATATTATTAGAATTTTTAATGGCCACAGAACAAACCACTGTTGTCCAATGACTTGCCTATGTAACCTAATTTGCCTAGTTAAGCTTTTTAAATGCTATTTAAGCTCTTGCAACACATAAAACATTATGTACTGTCATAATGTGTAAGACAAAAAGAAATTAGTTACCAGAAAGTTAAAATGTGTTTAAAAAAAGTCCTCTCTGGTAAACAGAACTCTGATATTTGAAAAACATTTGAATTTCACTGGGGGGCTAATTCTTTTGTGTTCATCTATTCGTCATTCATATAATCTTGATGTCATGTCCTGTTTTTGGTACAGTATTTCTTGTATTCATATTTCAGTCAAACCTCCTCAGAGGTTGTTGGAAGCAAGCGGACCCGTCTTTTCAGTGGTCACAGCACAAAATAAAGCATAACCTCTTTGTTAAACACTTCCTATCAAGATTTAAAACCAAAACGGAGTAGACATTCTCTGCCGTGTGTGTGTGTGTGTGTGTGTGTGTGTGTTGCAGCAGTGTTTGATCATTGTTTCCTGTAGAGACATGAGCGTGCTGTTACACGTCTGTTAAGCTCAAGACAGAAATACAACACACAACACAAACACACACACAAACACACACACACGCACACACACACGCACACATACACGCACACACACACGCACACACGCACACACACGCACACGCACACACAAATATATACCAAAGCTGCTGGTATACTGTAGGTCTGGTTTCAATGCAGAAACCCCTCAGCTAGCACTAGCACAGTGTTTTCTGAAGGCTGTTGTCTCCTGTGCTGCTTCATTCCAGGACATTAAACAATAACCTGTGACAACAATTACTCAGATGGGCTGTGGACATCCTGTCAAACAACAGCAACACACAAACACACCATCTGTACATTAACACACACACACATACACACATCTCATACTATAAACTACAAACTCTACTCAAAATGCATGTTGAGTTAGATGCACACTACTAAATGCTGGGTTATTTCCAACACAATTTGGAGTCAAACATTGGCAAGACCAACATCTGGGTTAATTTCTTTAATTAAACACATAAGACCAAGATGTTTCAGTTTGTACAAATTCTACTGACTTTATCTGAATGTGGACACAGTGCAGATTTTTATTGTTGATCAGGTAAAAACAGTATACCCGTACCCCCACACCAGGGGCCTCATGTATCAATGCTGCGTACGCACAAAAACTTTGCGTACGCCAGGTTTCACGCTCAGAATTGCTCACGTTTGGATTTACCAACAATGAACTGAACGTGGGAATGTGCGCAGCTTCACGGCAGCTTTCTGGCTGGCGTACGCACATTTTTTTGTGCGTGTGTGTTTTATTTCCATTGGCGACTCCTAGAGGCAGTTGTGTTAAATTCCTCTCTACAAAGTGTCTGATCCTTGCAATGGCAGCTGTATGAGACGGGTTCATCTAGTAGGTATGTAAGGTTTCCTAACCATACAGTTGACCAGCTAAACATTAAAGCACAATTTGCAGCGGTCGCCTGTTTTCCCAATGTAATCTGAGCGATCTACTGCACGCACATTGCTATAAAGACACTATCTGAAGATGAATTTGCATGCGTGAATCAGAAACATTTCCATTCAATAAATGCGCAAATAAAATATGATGCACAAACTTATTGATGATTCCTACTTGTCTTTCTCGAGATAAATAGTGGGCAAAATCTGATATGTAGCGGGGAAAAAAAGAAGAAAGAGTTCATCAGACGCTGGATTCGAACCGAGTTCGTGTCAAAACATGATCACATGCGTCTTACGAGGTGCGCCACTGAGACTGCTAAGGGATCTGCAATATTTTACAGGTATAAACCACATTTCTTTTTTTAATGCACTCAGTGCGATGTTCAGACCCAACTGTGTTAACCGCATCAGCTAAACTCTCCCACTCTATTTTTTTTTCTTTTGTTGTTAATTCCGGACAACAAACTTGCAAATAACACCGCTTTTCTCCGGTCTACCTCCGAAAGCAGCACCTCCATTTCACGTTCTGTTCAAAGTTTCTCTTTTTGCTTGATTTTGCCGTTGCTTTTTCGTTGGGTTTTGCCATTAGCATAGTCATTAACATATTCATATGGCGGAGGAGGCAGGGAGGGGTTTTGTGCTCATGCATGTTGCGCTCAGTTTCACGTTCATTCGGATGTACAAAAGAATATGCGTGAGATTTGGCATACGCAGTGTTTCATACATCTGAATTTTTTCTGCGTACGCACATTTACAGCTTTGTGCGTACGCAATGTTTTAGTAAGATTTCCACGCAAGTCTTCGTACATGAGGCCCCAGATCCCTGACCCTCACAGACTGTATTATACCTTATTTTTGTCCTTTTTTAGACACAAGGATGTCCTCAAAAGGAGGTTTTAGATATATATCCTATGTGATTGTGTCATGCTCTTATAAATATATATATTTTTTATTTTTATGTGCCTTTTCAGAGACTTTGTGACAATTTAGTCACCAATATTAGTACTTAAAGATTATATGATGTTTCCCTTATTTTCTTCCTTTCCCCCATCTATTGATTTACTTACTTATATTCTTATTTTTAAGGATTACTATAATTACTTCATTAATACTATAAAACTATAAATCCTTTTTAGTTTGCCCATAAAAATGATTGTCATTCATTTTCTTTTTGGCTTAGTCCCTTTATTAATCCAGGGCCACCACAGCGGAATGACCCGCCAACTTATCCAGCGCACGTTTCATGCAGCGGATGCCCTTCCAGCTGCAACCCATCTCTTGGAAACATCCATACACACTCATTCATACTCATACACTACAGACAATTTAGCCTACCCAATTCACCTATAACGCTTGTCTTTGGACTGTGGGGGGAATGGGAACAACCGGAGGAAACCCACGCGAACGCAGGGACAACAAGCAAACTCTACACAAAAATGCCAACTGTATTTGATTGCACTGTATTTATTTAAATATTAAGTGAACCTATTTGCTACTTTTAATTATGATTTGATTTTGTAGAATATATAGACTTTAACTTGTTGCACTTTATTTGTAAAGATGCCTTGGATTACAAACTTATCGTCCAGTTTAATAGGTACACCTTACGCTAGGGCTGCTTGATTATGGGAAAAATCATAATCACGATTGTTTTGGTCATAATTGTAATCACGATTATTCAAAACGATTATCAGTTGAAGTCAAAATTATTCGCCCTTCTGTAAATTAATTTTTATATATAAATATTTCCCAACTGATGTTTAACAGAGGATTTTTTACAGTATTTCCAATTATATTTTTTTCTTCTGGAGAAAGGCTTATTTGCTTTATTTCAGCTATAATAAAAGCAGGTTTAAATATTTTGAAATCTATTTTAATAGCTCGATATTACTAGACCCCTAAAGCAATATATATTTTTGATTGTCTACAGAAGAAACTATTGTTATACAATGAACTGCCTATTTACCCTAATTAAGCCTTTGAATGTCACTTTAAGCTGAATACTAGTATCTTGAAAAATATCTAGTAAAATATAATGTGCTGTCATCATAGCAAAGATAAAAGAAAAGAAACCAGTTATTAGAAATTAGTTATCAAATCTGTTATGTTTAAACTGTGCTTTAAGCATCTTCACTGTATTTTTGATTTTATTATTGATTAATGATAATAACAGTCGGCAGCAGCAGGAATATCGCACGCTGTCGCTTTAAGAATAGTGCGGCTCTGATATGGTTTCTCTTTCATGTGTCTTTTGATTCTCAACTAGTGTGTTTATTACACAAATGAGGGTTAACATGAAAAATCACTAAACACCACGCTCTGACACAAATGTGCATGTATTTGACTATTAAAGCGCTTACATTAAGATAGCGTTAGATGTGTGTGTGTTCTGCTGTCCGAGGCTAGGCGTGGCGAGCGCACAAACACACACACACACTACCTGTCCGAGGCTAAGCGCGGTGCGCACACACATAACAGCACGTGCTCTTTCGCGCTTTTAAAAATATGAATGATGCGCATCCCGTGCTGCAAAAGTTACATTACAGCACATGCTTTTAGTCATTTTCACTCAATTTACTTTCATTTTAACTCATTTTTTAGTCAACTAAGCTTTGCATAGCAACACGTGCACAACTGGAAAGGGGGCGGTATGTGATGGAATAATCATTTATCTCGATTAATGGGTTTTCATAATCATTAAAAGCCAAAATCGAAATCGGATTTTCGATTAATTGCACAGCCCTACCTTACGCCCCATTCACACGGGGCGCCAGCGTCAACGCTTCCCATTCACTTTGAATGACTTTGCCGAACTCCATTTTCGATCCGTCATTGCGTTGCTAGCTGCAAAAGTTGGGACTAACTTTTGGGACCATTCTCTGTAAACCCTAGAGATGGTTGTGCATGAAAATCCCAGTAGATCAGCAGTTTCTGAAATAGTCAGACCAGCATGTCTGGCACCAACAACCATGTCACATTTAAAGTCACTGAAATCCCCTTTCTTCCCCATTCTGATGCTCAGTTTGATCTGCAGCAAAACGTCTTGACCATGATCGTCTACATTGAGTTGCTGCCATGTGATTGGCTGACTAGAAATTTGCGTGAACAAGCATTTGGACAGGTGTACCTAATAAAGTGGCCGGTGAGTGTTTTTCTAAAAGCACATTGTACATTCATTTTGATAACTTAACATAAACATGTCACACAAAAAAAATATGTTTTAAAGAAGATTTGTTAGGCTTAGCTCACTTTTGGGTACAAACTGTCCACAAAATTTGGTTGTAGTGCTTGAAATGCAAGATGTCCGTTTGCCAACATGAAAAAAAATAATATAGTATATATATATATATATATATATATATATATATATATATATATATATATATATATATATATATATATATATATAGCATTCTTCAATATATTTTATCTTTCTCTTTAACAAAAGAAACTCAAACAGGTTTAAAACAATTACAGGGTGAGTAAATTATGACAGAACTATTATGGGTGAACAGAACCACTAATGTGTCACTAAATGACTCTTGTCCTGAACATGACAAAATCTATTGGCATTTATGAATTACATGTTGGTTTGGTGACTGGGGTAAACATCCAAAAAAAAGAAAGAGAAAAAAAGACAAACTCTGAAGTTCTTACCCCCAGCATCTTGTGTAAATAATAATACTGTGGTCCGCTGTAGTACAACATGAATGTTCTCCAAAACAGAAAGACATTCACAGCTACCCAAACCATCTGCACAGAAAACAAACACACACATCAACAACAGTCCAGCTGACAACATCTCACCAGTTTAACACACACGCAAACATCCCAGTCAGAGTTGCAGAATATAAATTTTCAGCATCGATATTGCATTGTGTGACACTGACAGTCATCGCAAACTGTGACTGTGTAAGATTTCAAGCAACAGTAAATAAACCATGATCAAGTTAAACATTTAAACCAAAATGTTTGATCAGATTTAATGAACCATTAAAGTCTGAAGTTTTAAAGGGGGGCTATTATGCAAAAATAATATTTATAAAGGGTTTAAACACAGTTGTGTGGCAGCAGTGTGTGAATATAACCAACATCTAATGATGAAATTAAATATTTACATTATTTATAGTCGCACTTGATAAAAACAGTTTGCAGAAACACTTTGATTGACATTCTCCTATTTTACGTGTCATCAGATGGAAAAAGCCCCGCCCACTAGTGACCATCTCTCCCTAATTAGCATAGACAGCCCTGAGTGAGAAGCAGCTGAGCATCATTAGAGGTGCACAAATAATGGCTCTGCGCTGGACTTTAGACCGGCTTTGTTCTGGACTATAGAACAGTCTATTTTAGTTTCTCAAAATAGCAACGCGCCAGCAATGCGCCTCAACACGCCTCCCTTTTTAGACCAGAACGCCTAAGGGCGCGCATATGAGCGCAAATGCATTCGCTATTTAAACAGCGTGACGCAAAACGTCAAATCGACTCTTGCGCCAAGCTGAAACTAGCAAACAATTATGTTGCGCCTTGCATGATGTTGCACCGGGTGTATGATAGAGCCCTAAAAGAGTCAGTTTCAAAGAGTTATAAATTATTATTATTTTTGTGATATTTTGAGCTTAAACTTCACATACACACTCTAGGGACATCTGAGACTTATTTTACATCTAGTAAAAAGGGACATTATAGGTCCCCTTTAACACAGATTTAATTTAATTATGCTAAATTATTTATAAAATAAAGACTATACAGTGCTATTTTACGTTTGGTTGTTATATTTCTCTACCACATAATTTTTAAAAGTCCACAGGAAGCATAAATTAAACAAACACTGCTGTTGATGTATTACATCTATGCTTGCAATTGATTTAAGTATATTTTATGCAGATGAAATCCCCATTACAAAACAATCCAAATCAATCTAAAATGACTGATTCTTTCCAAAGTTATCTTAAGAAATTGTTGTCATATCGCAATATAAGTTATCGCTAAAGTTTGCAAAAATGTCTGTTTTTTCCAATATTACGTAGCCCTAACAGAGTGATTGAGGTAAAGTTGCTATATACTCGGACATTTGTTCGGTGTCAACTTCTGACACCGTTTCTATATTGTTTACCGCTACTTTGATTAGTCAGTATGAACTCGCATTTAAGTGAAGTATGACTTCAAATCAACTTTAGCACTATTTTAATTGACTGTAAACAATGTACGTCGATAGTAATTGGCTAATAATATGATTTCCCTATTTTAAATTGGCAAACAACACTGTTCTGAAATTATATTATTAAGATAAAGTCTAAATGTGTGATAACAAAACTAACTTTAACGTCCCCTCAAAAACAGTGCACGCGCACAGATGTTCCTGACAACAGCAAACGGAGTAACAGTTAAATAAACGGTCGTCTCTTACCATCATAAAGTGTTTGAGTCCTTCATTTGCACTCCAGCTCTTCAGCGCGACACTCATGGTTCTGTCGCGCTCCGTAAAACCGGGAATCTCCGTTAAACATCACCGGTGGAGCTGCTGAACTCTCTGTCCGGTGATCTTCATGTTTTCAGTCTGAGCACCGGTTCAATGTCACGCATGCGCCGCCTCCCGCTGACAAAACTGCTCCCGGAGACCCTCCGAGTATACAAACATCCTGCCGGGTGAATCCTGGGTAATGAAAAACAATATGTTTATGACGACTAACAACATCAATAAACAGTATTAGGGGATTAAAGTAATATATTATAACCTTTTGACATTTTTAAAGTCACTTATAAAAAGAAATTAATGTTGTACTTTTAATTATTCGTTTAATTTAATTTAATTAACAAAAATGTGGCGATTTTTAAATTGACAGATAGGCTTAACATTCACTCAAAAAATATTTTTTTGCTGCTTGTTCAATCTACCTATTTAAAATGAGCTGAAGCAACATAATAGTTTTATGTTCAATCCACTTTAAATTGTAAAACTATTTGGTTAACTTAATCGATTTGTGTTGGGACAACATGAAGGAATTGTGTGGAACCCAGCATTTTTTACATTGTTGTAATGGAGTACTTTTTAAACTCAACGCTGTCAATAAGTGACATGCATTTATGAAGAAAACACATTGCATTTAATAAATAAAATGATAATAAATTGATATGTGCAAGAATATTGGAGAATCGTACACCCCGTTTAGCATCCTTAAAGGGATAGTAAACCCCAAAATTTCATTCAATATTCATATATTATTCAATTCAATTTATATTGATTTTAACACACAGGGGAAAAAAATACATTATGGAAGTTAACGACATTTTTCAAAATATCTTATTTTGTGTTCGACGGAAAAAAGAAACATAAATGTTTGAAACAACTAAACGGTGAGTTCATGATGGTGAACCATCCATTTAAAACTGAAGTTCAGCGTCTTCATTTAGTTGCGATATGTAAATGTTTAACGTTAATTTATGTTCTAAAAGTTTTAATCAAAATTAAACTAGTTAAGAATTAAACTTTCACAGGAGGGCAAGACAAAATTATTAGCCCTCCTGTGAAATTTTAATTAGAGATAGAGAGAGAGAGAGAGAGAGAGAGAGAGAGAGAGAGACAAACACACATCTAGATTATTATAAATGAACCATTGTAAATATACTGATTATTATTATTTATTATTACTGTTTTATCCATAAATGTTGGTTATTAAATGTTGGTTATTAAATGTATCGCTTGATCTGATTTATTATTTTAATTATTATTATTTATTTATTTGACCATTACTTCTACTAATTTCTGTGATTACAACGCTTAAAAATTGTCTATCTATCTGTCTGTCTGTCTGTCTGTCTGTCTGTCTGTCTGTCTGTCTGTCTGTCTGTCTGTCTGTCTGTCTGTCTGTCTGTGTGTGTGTGTGTGTGTGTGTGTGTGTGTGTGTGCGTGCGTGCGTGCGTGCGTGTGTGTGTGTGTATGTATAGTATGTATGATCTTTTTAATATAAACTTTATAAATGCTTTGGCAATACATTTGTAAACTTTGTCATGCCAATAAAACAATTATTGATTTAAATTGAATTTAACTGAATTGAATTGACAGAGAGCTTTTTCAGAAAATGACAATTATTCCATAAAATTGCCTATTTTTTAACAAAAAATAATATAACATGTCTCAAAATATGGCACCGAACTAATTTTACACAAAAAAAAATCTCAAAATAACATTTTAAATTCGGAAAATGCAATAAATCAAACATGATTCAACAGCGTCATCTATTGCTAGTTTTTATTCATTCACTCATTTTTTTTTTTCATTTTTCCTTCATTCATAAAAGGTTGCCACGCCATAATGAACCACCAACTTATCCAGCATATGTTTTACACAGCGGATGCCCGTCCAGCTGCAACCAAGTCATGGAAAACACCCATACATACTCATTCAGACACATACACTACAGCCAATTTGGTTTATTCAATTCTTCTATAGCGCATGTGTTTGGATTTTGGGGGAAACTGGAGCACCCGGAGGAAACCCACGCCAACACGGGGAGAACATGCAAACTCCACAAAGCCAGAACTCGAAGGATCGACCTTGCTGTGAGGCAACTGTGTTGCCCTTGCTAGTTTTTATATACCATGTAAATGCATTATGCATTATTTTTGCAATATTTACTTACTATATTATTCGATTATGTATTTGACCATTACAGATTATAAAAAGTATAGGCTTCGTAAATGTGTGTGTGTGTGTGTGTGTGTGTGTGTGTGTGTGTGTGTGTGTGTGCGTGCGTGTGTGTGTGTGTGTGTGTGTGTGTGTGTGTGTGTGTGTGTGTGTGTGTGTGTCGGAGAGGATAAAATAAAATGAATCAAGCATGATTCAACAGCGCCATCTATTGCTAAACAAGTGAGAGCATCGATTTTTTTTGGAGTCTGTTTTAATTATACGCAGCCTGTCAAGTGACCTGCTAATAAAGCACATTAAAACTAGCCTACTAAACTAAACCAACAACCCCCACAAGACACCGGCTCCTCCTGATGAATGTCCTCCCGCCGCATTCCTGAACTGCCCGAGCACACGGCTAAAACAGAGTCGGTTTACACACAATTACAACATTAGTTTAATATAACATTATTAGTGATTTTATTTCACTCAAAACGTTCATTTGAATTAATACTTCATTTAAAATCAAGCTGCTTATCCGTGTGAATTACGAGCGTTCAAACACTGAACTATTGACTCCTATTCGCCAAAGACTCGTTCATCTGAATCATTTAATGTTGACGATTCAATTGAACCAAAACACGGCGTTTTTGGACATTTAAAAGAACAACCGTATTCATATGGAATAATATAGCTTAATTAATAAAGCCTAGAACAATGTAATCTAAGAAGAGAGAGAAATATTCAAAATAAAACTTTGTTTTGAGATAATATGTGTTTGTATTTTATATATATGTATATGTGATAGGCTATACACATAGACACACACACAAAACTCCTTCATTTATTCATTTTCCTTTAGTTTAGTCCCTTTATTCATCAGGGGTTGCCACGGCAGAATGAACCGCCGACTTATCCAACATATGTTTCATGCAGCGGATGCCATTCCAGCAGCAACCCAACACTGGGAAACACCCATACACACTCATTCACACTCATAAAGTACGGACAATTTAGATTATTCAATTTACCTATAGCGCATGTGTTTGGACTGTGGGGGAAACCGGAGTCACCCGGAGGAAACTCCAGCTATCTTCTTGCAGCAACCATCTTGCTGTGCTACCCACTGTGCCACCGTGATGCCAATAAATGTACACACACACTCACACACACACACACACACACACACACACACACACACACACACACACACACACACACACACACACACACACACACACATATATATAAATAAATAATTTTTGGCCAGCACTAAATTAAAGTTTTTTAAAAATGTGTCATTATTAACTCTCCCTTTAACTCTGTTTCAAACCTGTATGAGTTTCATTCTATTAAAAACAAAATAAGCTATTTTGACTAAATTAATTGTTACAAGTTTCCAACATTTTTCAAAATATCTTCTTTTGTGTTCAACAGAAAATAAGGAAATTGTGACTTGGGGTGAGTAAATATGAAGTATTGTTTTTATTTATTATTGTTTGTTTTATTTGGGGTGAACTATCCCTTTTAGAGTTAACATATCTACTAAAAATACCTGCTGTGTTTCTCAGTAAATGGTAAACTTTCTGTGAAAGATTTCTGTGACTATTTAAAGTTTTATAAATTTAATTTTACAGCATCGACATCATAATGTAATTAAAATACAACCAGTTAAATAAACTTAAGCATTAAGTTGTTCAAGCGTAAAACGACGTGATAGACTGTGTAACTGCTAGCGCCATTCGGTAGCAAGGTAGCCCAGAAACTCCATTCAGAATACTGAGGTAAAATAACCCTGCTGAAAAATCCAGCTTAAACCAGCCTTAGATGGTTGGCTGGTTTTAGCTGGTCGACCAGCCTGGTTTTTGAGGTGTTTTGGCCACTTCCAGGCTGGTTTCCAGTCATTTTCAGCCTGGTCTTAGCTGGTTTGGCTGGAAAGTGACCTGCTAAAACCAGCTTGACCAGCCTGGTTTAAGCTGGATATAGCTGGTTTTGGCTGGGGTCCCAGCCTGGCTAAGC
Source organism: Danio rerio (assembly GCF_052040795.2). Lineage (NCBI taxonomy): Eukaryota > Metazoa > Chordata > Actinopteri > Cypriniformes > Danionidae > Danio > Danio rerio. The sequence goes on from NC_141035.1 coordinate 46,672,612, forward strand.
TGGTCAAGCTGGTTTTAGCTGGTCATTTCTCAGCTTGTACAGCTAAAACCAGGCTGGAAATGGCTGGAAACCAGCCTGGAAGTGGCCAAAACCCCTCTAAAACCAGGCTGGTCAACCAGCTAAAACCAGCCAACCATCCTAGGCTGGTTTAAGCTGGATTTTTCAGCAGGAAATCTTCCTGTTTTAAAGAGTGGGCAGGGAAAAATGGAATTTAATGCAGTGCTTCTTGTCTGAGACTCACTTTATATTAAATATCTATTAGGCATTGAAGATCACTTATTTTTAAAATAAACAGATCTTAAACGTGGCAATTTTGGAAAGACAGTTCACCGGAAGCCGTTGTGCTGGCTGATAATTAAAGTCTGTTTGCATTTACCCCATTAGTAAGTTCCCATCCTCAAAGGATAGGTCAGTTTTTTTTTACTCATTAGGAAAACAAATCATCATTATGTTCTTCTTCTGTTAATTTAAAAGGTCATTTTCAGCAGCAACCAACAGCCAAATATTTAACTCACTTCATAAACCTGTGAAATTTCTGCACGGCGACTTCTATGAACGAACCCTTTTACGCTCGCTAAATCAAGTGAATTGGTGAATCATGTTCACTCAAACGAACCGATTCGCTGAAATGAACTAACCCAAACCAAAACACGCCTACATCTCTCTCCCCCACAGACAGTATTAGCTCTCCAACTTTCAACGAGTTATGAGCGGCGTTTAGTCAAATGGGTTCTGAGGATAAAATAATCCGCTGGATCTGCCGGCTAACAGCCATTACAGCTTTCTTCTTGATCGGCTTTATTATTGGTGAGTCTCCGCACCTGTATTCGTTTTACTTATTTTTAAAACGCAATGCTTATCGCGATTAAAGTAGATTTAAGTTGTTTTAAGTTTAAGACCGCAATTTAAACAAACAAAAAGCAAAACAATGTTGTCTAATACTGAGAATTAGCAGAGACTCTGCGTTTAATGGTTAAAATCAAATTGTTTGGTACCTGCAAGTCTCACCTGTCCAGATCTCATCTATTTCACATTCTTACTTTCAGAACAGGTGTGGCAAAACTTGAGAGACCCCATTCACTTCAAATAGCTCTTTCCCTATATCCAGGTGTTCAGTATACATTTATTTTTGATTTAACTGTTCACATGCAAACAGACATGTGGAAAAATCTATATATTTTCAAGAGTCTCACAGTTTATATATATATATATATATATATATATATATATATATATATATATATATATATATATATAGCTACCATATCAGTATTATATACTTTATAAACTTTAAATGTTATGTAATATTTTTATATAATATTATATAATATAATAATATAATATAATAATTTTTATATAATATAATAATATAATAATATTTTATATTTTTAATTTTTATAATTTTATGAATGCAGTTTTTATGCTTTTGTCTTGTTTATAGTGGTCCTTCTGTAAAATAATCTATTGAAATAGTAAAAATAATTATTTAAAATGCATATTTTTTATACTCTTACAGCCTTTTTCTGAGTAATTTTAATTCCCAAAATACTAGCAAGTACTTTTTTCATAATAGGCTTGATTATTGGAGAGTCTCTCTATCTGTATTAGTTTTATGTATTCGAATAATGCTAAACTTATCAAGATTAAAGTAGATTTCGGTTGTTTTAAGTTTGAGGCTGCTATTTAAACAAAGAAAAAGCCAATAACTGTTGTCAAATACTGAGAATTAGCAGTGACTCTGTGTTTAATCGCTAAAATCAAATAGTTTGGTACCTGCAAGTCTCACCTGCTGTATTTCACATACTTAAATACTTTCAGGACAGGTGTGGCAAAACTTGAGAGACTTCATTCACTTCAAATAGCTCTTTCCCTATATCCAGGGCCCGGTTTTTCAAAAGTAATCCACTGGGATTTTGGATAAGGGATTGGATCAAATCTTGAAAATGGGTTTTTCAAAAGAAAAAACGGATTACATAATCGGATTAGATCACGTAATCCAATCTTGGTTTTGATCTGGATCAAACCTTTACTTTGGGTTTTTCAGACCTTATTTGTAGGATCTGGATCACTTTGATCCAAAAAACCTGGATTAAACTGATCCCATCAGAAGGGTGGTTTTAGCGTGGATTTCATGCCCAAAATGTAATGAAAACTTAAAAAATGTATAAAATAATACTATTTTTGGATCATGCAGTATCTTACGAGATATACTATTTAATTATAAGGTTTTAATTTTATTTGTTCATCTGTCAGGCTATAGTGAGTATAGGCTTTAATGTATTCAGCCTTTCAGTATGCATACAGCAAAGTAGAAATAGCTTGACCTCATAAAATAATCCCCCAAACAGTTGTCAAAATTGACCAAAAACAATTAATTTTATTCTGTCAATAATTGAGATATATATATATATATATATATATATATATATATATATATATATATATATATATATATATCACAATGGAAAATATTTTTGTTTTTAGAATATTTATTAGTGATGCATGCAATGATTACAGAATAACCAAAAAAAAATTTCCAAAGAATGGCAATCGCTGATTTTTGATATCACTATCAACAATTGCAAAAAGAGACTGAAAGGGCAGAAGCACAGCTTCGTCTGGCAGAGAAACAACTGACTCTGACCAAACTGCAGCAAACCAAGGCCAATGACTTGAGATTCGCCTCCCAAAGGCTACGCTCAGACAAGCTGCTCTCTCCACATCAGATGAGGAAGTCTGAAATTATTGTGGAGTTTTTGACATTAAGTCTTTTTTTTTTATTTACATCTATATTTGAAACTTATTATAAATATCCTCAATGTACAGTGTTGTAGGTCTCAGATGAGCCGAATGCTGGAAGAGGATGGGGTGGGGTTTTTCTTGTTTTTATTATTATTATTATTTTAATAATTATTAAATTGTCTTAGTTTTCATTTCAAATTAAAATAAAGTTATATTGGCCCCACGCTGGCTATTCTACTTGTCGCTCTTTACGTATCTATAGTTCTACGTTGTGATGTCCTATGCTGTTTGAGCACTGGTTATCCAGATTTAGTGATCCTGAAAAGTTCCTATCCAGATCAGATTGATCCAATCCGATGTTGCTTTGAAAAACTGGCTCAAAAAGTAAGCTGGATAACGTGATCACGGATCGCAAAAACAGAATTACTAAATCCGGATCAATTTTATCCGGATTAAACCTTTTGAAAAACCGGGCCCAGGTGTTCAGTAGACATTTATTTTGGATGAAATTGTTCACATGCAAACACAGATGTGGAAAAATCTATATATTTTCAAGAGTCTCACAGTTTATATCAGTTTATACCACATCAGTATTATATACTTTATAAACTTTAAATGTTATGTGATATATTTTATCAATGCAGTTGTTATGCTTTTGTCTTGTTTATGGTGGTCCTTCTCTAAAATGCATATTTTTATATTCTTACAGCATTTTTCAGAGTTATTTTGAATCCCCGAATGCTAGCAAGTACTTTCTTATTAATTGGGTTTATTATTGGTGAGTCTCTGCACCTGTATAGGTTTTATTTATTTTATTAACGCAATGCTTATTGCGATTGAAGTAGATTTAAGTTGTTTTAAGTTTCAAACCGCAATTTAAATAAACAAAAAGCAAAACAATGCTGTCAAATACTGAGAATTAGCAGTCCCTTGGTGTTTAATGGTTAAAATCAAATTGTCTGGTACCTGCAAGTCTCACCTGTCCGGATCTCATCTATTTCACATTCTTGAATACTTTCAGGACAGGTGTGGCAAAACATTCACTTTAAATAGTTCTTTACCCAAATCCTGGTGTTCAGTATACTTTTATTTTGGATATAATTGTTCACATGCAAACACAGCCTTGGAAATATATAAATAAATATATATAATATAGCTGCCAGATCTCTGTTTAACACTTTGTAATCTCTAAATGTTATGGAAGATATTTGATCAATGCCATTTGTATGCCTTTGTCTTGTTTATGTTGGTTCTTCTCTAAAATATTCTATTGAACTAGTAAATCTGCATAAAATAACTCTTTAAAATGCATATTTTTATATTCCTAAAGCGTTTTCAAAGTAATTTTAAATCCCCAAAATAGTAGCAAGCAGGGTATTAACAAAACAAAAGTTAAATTGCTATTAAATTACTCTCTAAATACCAAATTCCCATGGAAAAACACAAAAATACATTAATCTAAAGATGTAGAAAGCCTAAATGTGTTGATCGCTTAGCTTATGTTGACTTTTAGCTTTTGCATTTGTAATATTTGATCATTTATTCAATATACCAGTCAGAATTTATGCATATTAAACAGATAATCTGCAATATTCCTCAGGCATGGTTTACTGTAACATGTGTCTGTTTCTCAGGTTGGTTTGCTCGACCTTCTTCTGTCAATCATGAACGCACATCAAAAAGCTTCCTGCGCGACTTTCTGGATGAGATGCATGCAGAGAATATTAAACATCATCTCAGGTGCCCTTACTAAACAATACTCTTAAATGCACTTGTATTAGTTTGATTATTAAGTGCAGATCTACTCCAAAACACAGCCTTTTAGTTGCTTTTGCTAGCAGAAATGATTTTAAAGGGGGCCTATTATGCAAAAATCACTTTTATAAGGAGTTTAAACACAGTTGTGTGGCAACAATCTGTGAATATAACCAGCATCTAATGTTAAAAATTCATTATTTCTATTTGTTATAGTCACACTTGATGAAAACAATCTGCAGAAACACTTTGATGTTCTCCCTTTGTATGTGTCATCAAAGGGGGAAAGCCCCGCCCACTAGTGACCATCTCTATCTCATTAGCATATAAGGATAGTCTTATTTTTGAGTCTGCCACTATGCTGACACACAGGCATTTGTAGCTCCGCCCTCTTTTGAAAAGATCTCATTTTAATTTAAAGTGACTGAAATGTCACAATTAGGATCAAAGTCTATATGCATCCGTTTCAGAGCGTTATAAAGTTCAGTTGAGCTGAAACTTCACACATACACACACACACACACACACACACTAGGGACATCATAGACTTATTTTACATCTTGAAAAAGGGGTCAGTTTTAAGGTCTATATTTATGTTTGTCATTTAAACAGGAAGTTCACAAGGCTTCCACATCTGGCCGGAACGCAGCAGAATCTGAATCTAGCGGAGCAGATACGCAATGAATGGATGGAGTTCGGGCTGGACTCAGTAGAGCTGGTTCCATACGATGTGCTGCTTTCATACCCAAATAAAACAAATCCCAATTACATCTCCATAGTGGACCAGCTGGGCAATGAGGTACATCCTGACAACCACAGTCCAATCTAGTACTGCATGATACTGGGAAAATAGGTTATCTGTTGGTATAGTCATTGAGAATTGCGATAACGATATTCATTCGTTCATTTTCCTTCGGTTTAATCCTTTATTTATCAGGGGTCACCACAGCGGAATGAACCGCCAACTATTCCAGCATATGTTTTACGCAGCGGATGCTCTTCCAGCCGCAACCCAGTACTGGGAAACACCCATACAATCTTACATTCACACACACACTCAAACCAGAGCACCCGGAGGAAACCCACGCCAACACAGGGAGAACATGCAAACTCCACACAGAAACGCCAGCTGGCCCAGCCACGACTTGAACCAGTGACCTTCTTACTGTGAGGTGACAGTGCTAACCACTGAGCCACTGTGCTGCCTAATAATGATATTACTGTTCCATAGAAAAATGCTATTTTTATTAGCTTAATCGTTTATTTATGCAGTGGTATTAGCATAAACAAATAAAAAAATATGTTTCAGGTTCAATTAATTCTAATTCATACTAAAAAACTGCGTCGAGGTGTAAAAATGTAGTTTTTAAAACACAATGAATGAGTGAAAACCTGCGCAGATATTCTGGCTCTGATTGGCTGTTGTCATTTTCCTGTCTCCCTTTCTTTCATTAGTGTTAATTTTTAGCTTTGGATTCGCCTTTGGGCTGCTCCAGCCAATAGCAGAACAGAAACTACTGGGGAGGCGAGGCTAAATATCGCAAGGCCCCATATGATTGGTCAAATTTGCATAAACAACCAACGCATAAAATAAATGTTTAAAAGTTATCTCTGTGATATGTATATCGCATATACTATTATCGCGATAACAATAATTTTGAGATATATCATGCAGCCTTAGTCCAATTACAAACAAACATGGCGTATTTTTAGAAAAGCCTAAATGAATTTGATAGAAGGATTTTTATACAGCTTTTCAGGAACATTTAGTAAGTATTGTGTAAAACATAAATGCAAATGCTTATCTTAGTCTCCGTTATGGCAATCAAATAAAACACCCTTCCTTATATTGCAACGGCCATTGCAAAATCATTATCAGTCATGCTTTAATTTCCATGCTCAAGAGTTGCATGAACTAGAAGAGCACATGCTCGTCTTCAGTACAGACACACGTGCATGTCATTTTACTAAGATTTTATAGCAATACACCATTTTCAAAAATCATCAGTTCTTTATAAAAGCACTCTGAATTCATTTTGTGCTTCAAGAAAAAAGAAACTGATGTGAAGGATGTATAATTTAAAATTAAAAGCATTTTAGTCTTAAAAATACTTAATAATAGCATGTATGTATTAGTGTTGTGTGTAAATGTGATGTATGTACAGACCTAAAGCCAGCCTGTTGAAAGGGGTGGTTCTTCGTTTAAAAAAAAAGTGGAACTTTTTTTGCAGTTATTCACCTCGTTTCATAGTTAAACGCTGCATTTTAGGGTGCTTTCACACCTACACTTTTGTTTCGGAACATGTCTCGTTTGTCCAGTTAGCGCGGTTCGTTTGGCATATGTGAACAGGGCAATCGCGCTCTGTTCCGCGCCAAAGTAATCGCTCCGAGATCGCTTGAATGAGGTGGTCTCGGCTCGATTGAAACGAACCCTGGAGCGGTTCGATTGCAGTGAGAAAGCGATCCGATCCGAGCGCGGTTATATCACAGTGTTTTATGGATATGTAATAGGCTTACGGCTACATGAAGAGAGAATTATGAGTAGGGCAGGAAGTTTCACGAGTCTCCGGATGCCCGCAAACGAGTGATGATCTCCCGGTAATCTCGCGTCTCCCTCCCGGTCCTCAAATAGGCATCATCGCGCACCCTTCTCACCCCTCCCCACCGCATCTCTCCTCAGACACGTCGCGCGCGCACCCTGTCAATCACCACCAAACCACCACCTCCCCTGACAGCTGAGCGGGACGCTGCAAAATAAACCCTGACACTCTGACCAATGTGAGGAGAGTTTACTCACACGTGACTTGTTTTATCTCTTTTGGTCCGATTGGAAACTTTGCAGTGTGAAAGCGAACCGCTCCAAGAGCAAAGAGCAACAATGTAACAATTGTAATCTCTGTTTCGGAACAACTGAATCGATTCACAGGTGTGAAAGCACCCTTAGAGGCATTTTAAGCACAATTGTTTTCAGGGTTCATACACATTTTTACTATTAAAATTCAATAACTTTTCCAGGACTTTCAAGTAAACTTTCATGACCTAATATTTCATGTAATGTCTACGTATACGTGGTAAATAATAATAAGAAAAACAATGCATGTTCAAAGTTATTACAGCATATCATAACACATGCAACAATTTATTTAGTTTAAATTAATCTTTATATATATGTAAAATGTATTCCGATAACGCTCACGCAGCACTAATACGGTGAGAGCATGAGTTCGGCCATGGACAGAAAAGAAGACACACAACCCATATTTAAGCATTCACATATTTGTTAAACTAATTTCCATGACTTTTCCAAAACTTTGTGGGTTTTTCAGATTTTCCAAAATTTTTCCAGTCCTGGAAAATGCCATGTCAGAATTCCATCACTTTCCCTGGTTTTTCATGACTGTATGAACCCTGTATTTTTAACCAGACTTTTTGATGTACCTAAAATATTTCCTACCATTTCGTTAAATTGCCTAGCATACTATTTTACTTCTAGCTATTTATTAATGAATGTGCATTTAAACTCTACATTTTACGAATAATGTTAGAAGATTAGCATTATAATACAATTTCAAGAGTTTGCCCTAAGCTGATGATTAATTATGGAGCTTGTTTAGCATTCTGTCCCAGGAGAGAGCACTGAACTTGTGAGATCCTCGAGCCCGGGGCTCCCTCCCATTGCAGGGAGTCCGAGTTCAGGTAGGTCTCGAGAACTCCCCTGCTTGATAATGTTGGAAGTAGATTAAAATGCTATGAAGTGTCTATGCTGTCAATTTAGATTTGTCAATTTACTTATGTTATATGTTTTTGGTCTGTGGGAGGAAACCGGAGAGCCCGGTGAAAACCCACGCAAACATGATGAGAACATGCAAAACGCTGACCTGGCCAGGAAGTTTCCGAGCTGGTGACATTCTTGCTGTGCGGCCGTGGTGCTAACCACTAGGCCTCCGTGCTGCTCTGACAAGGAAAGGGGAGGAGTAGGGGTGGAAGGGGGGGGTTCTTCAAGACGAAGATGGCTGAAGTAAGATACTCTGGTGATTTATAGAGGTTAAGGAGTCGTCTGATTGGTACATCAGTGTTAGCTAACGAGGACCAGGTGCTATCAATCATAAGCATATGCTCCTCTCGAAATTAGTTTATAAATAAACTTTACTTAAAAAAGCTTTTAACTTGAACTTTGAACACTTTTTAAACTTACTTTAAATTAAGATTAATTTAAAGCCGGCACCAATAGCCTAGTGCAAGAACATATTTATTCTTGAAGGGTCCATATTGGTACCTCAAAAGTATAAATTAGTAACTACAAATTTTAAGAGGAACACTTAAGTAAATTTTAGGTACTAATATGCAGGGCGCCTCAAGGGGGGGAAAGTTAAGACGATAAACCCCCCCCAACCCAGCCCCTGGTCTTACCTTTCATCCGCAATCACCCCGAGTCCCCCAACCCCACTCCCTCCTACCCTCAACCCCACACACTTTCATTCACGATTACTTGTCAAAGGGTCCGTGGCGGCCAGCGGCGCCCCTGCTAATATGTACCTTTGAGATACCCAGTGACAGCTTGCGTACCTTTATTTCTGAGAATATGGTTAGTGCGTTGACACATAGCACAGAGGTGCTTGCGGAGACCTGAGTTTGATTCCTGGCTCGATGTCCCTTGCTGATCCTTTCCCTATCTCTGCTGCCCACACTTTCCTGTCTGTAAACCTCCACTGTCCTTACAATAAAGGTGAAACCCCTAAAATAAATAAATAATTAAAAACTGAATGCTATAGGCAAATAACAAACTGGCCAGCACATTCAACCTCAGAATCTGGCCATTTTAACAAAAATCAAACAGAATATACTGATAATTATAATATTAATAGGAATAATAATCCTATTATATTAATTATCCTATTAATAATAATAATCATGACAAACTCCAGACAAACTTTAAAGCAATTACTAATATTAATTGACAATTCAAAACTATTTGAGTATATAACATTTAAAGATATATACAGTTGAAGTCAGAGTTATTAGCCCCCGTGAATTATTAGCTTCCGTTTATTTTTCCTACAATTTCTGTTTAACGGAGAGAAGATTTTATCAACATAATAGTTTTGATAACTCATTTCTAATAACTGATTTATTTTATCTTTGCCGTGATGATGTAAATAATATTTGACTAGATATTTTTCAACATACTAGTACTCAGCTTAAAGTGACATTTAAAGGCTTAAGTGGGTTAATTAGGTTAACTAGGCAGGTTAGGATAATTAGGCAAGTTATTGTATATCGATGGTTTGTTCTGTAGACTATCGGAAGAAATATAGCTTTAAAGAGGCTAATCATTTTGGCCTTAAAATGCTGCTCGAAAAATTAAAAACTGCTTTTATTCTAACCAAAATAAAACAAATAAGACTTTCTCCAGAAAAAAAAATATTATCAGACATACTGTGAAAAGTTCCTTGCTCTGTTAAACATCATTTGGTAAATATTTGAAGAAGAAAATAATTCACAGGGGAGGCTAATAATTCTGACTTCAACTGTATATATATATATATATATATATATATATATATATATATATATATATATATATATATATATATAATTTAATATAAAGAAATTATTGGTAACAAAAGACAATTTTGCCTCAAAAATGTATGAACATTGTCACTTTACTCACAGCTGATTGATCCATTTAATCTTTTACCCAGAATAAAACCTACTTTGGAGAAAGTTAGCTGTGTAGCGCAAGTTACCATTGGCAACAAATCCCAACAAAAAACCAATCCACCTTCTTGAGCCCAAAAACTCAAGAGTTTGCTCAAACTAAATGCAAACTTACCGTAGTAAAACACTCAAAACAGGAGGACGTGAGGAGCTGCCGTCACGGTTATTAATAAATATTTTAAAACTGCGTCGGTTCTCCGCCTCCTTCTTCCCACACAAAGAACCTTTATTACATTGGTGCCGAAACCCGGGAGAAGGAGGGACGCGTTGTCCAGATGCCCTCGCCGCTGAGAGAGGGGGCGAGTGTTTGGGAGTTAACCCGAGTAGGGGAGAAATCCGTTCGTCTGCCCAGAGTGCCGGGGCGGCCTGAGGCTGGCGAGGAAAGTATCTGCCTGCTGCCGTCTCCCAGCATGGGGAGGAGCAGGGGACGCGGCCTCACCACCAGAAGGGAAAGTGCTGAAGGGAGCCATCCCACAGAACCCGGGGGAGTCGCCGCAATCCGCCATGATGCCAGAGCCTGCATCCGTCCACCGAAGCGGGAGCAGAGCAGGAGACCAGAAATGCCGCCAGCCAGCCAGGAGAACCGCCGCCGGATGCCAGTGTCTGGAGAACCGAACCCCAATTTTTTTTTTTCTTTTTCCTCTCTCTCCTTTCTTGGTCTACTCTGTCTTTCCTCCTTTTTTTTCATCTCCTTTTCTCTCGGCCCGTCTCATATAGGTCTCGCGGGTGCTGCGTCGGTTCTCCGCCTCCTTCTTCCCACACAAAGAACCTTTATTACACCCTCCTTTTATTCATGGCATCAGGAAGATTTTGTGGTGTGTCTGTGTGTTTTAAGGACCGTTATCTCATCACTATTACGGCTGTGAGTAGCGACTCCAGCTTTGATGCCATGGTGACAGGTTAAAATCCATTAATGTGTGTCCGTTGATGTTTTCTAGTGAATATAGTCCATAATAGAAGTCTATCTGTCTGTTTCTCTCTTTCAGATCTTTAAAACCTCTCTAGCTGAGCCGGTTCCAGAAGGTTATGAGGACGTGGCTGATATTGTCCCTCCGTACAGCGCATTCTCTGCTAAAGGACAACCAGAGGTGAAGAAACACGTGTAAACTAACACTGACACATGCTTTACCATTCAACATAGAAATAAAACTGATAGACTTGATTTTCTGAGTGAATGTTAGTAATTGATTCATGTGTATCTCATTCACAATAACTTTTTAATATAAATGAATAGTTTTATTTGGCAAGGAGGCAAATTAAATTAATCAAACGTTGCAGTTTCGACATTTACAATTTCAACTTTCTATATGTTATGTAATCAAATTAAATAAAAAGGATTGCAGTTTTTACAATGTGAAGCATCATGTGTATATATTATATATATATATATATATATATATATATATATATATATATATATATATATATATATATATATATATATAGCAATATCACATGAGTAGCAGTACGATGTATATCGGCAGTGGTAGGAGGCATCCTTAGTATCCCACCAGTAACGATATACAGCCACATCGCACTGCTACTCATGTGATATTGCATTTGTACAGTTCAATGGGATAATTGTGTGTATAAAATAGAAAATCAAACACAGAGAGTCTCAAAACCCTTTTATATGAGGAACTACTTTCTAGCATTTGAATGATTCTCTAGCGTAATGTCTAAAGCAGGAGTCACCAACCTTTATGAAACTGAGAGCTACTTCTTGGGTAACGATTAATGTGGAGGGCTACCAGTTTGATAAACACTTCTCAAATAACAAATTTGCTCAATTTACTTTTAATTATACTTTGTTTTTGGTAATAATTAATAATATTCATCCATATGAAGACACTGATCATGATTCTCACAAAAGTTATCAACAATGATTTAACAGGGTAGGAAATACCCTGTATTTAATGTATCAATGTGCAACACTTCACTGCAAATATTTACATTTTTAAATGATTACTTCTATATTAGATGAAGCTTACTGGTAAGTGGCGCTATGGTGAGCTAGTTTTTAGAACAGGCCTGCGGGCAACACATGTGATCCTCGCGGGCTACCTGGTGCACCATGTTGGTGACCCCTGGTCTAAAGTTATGACAAAACAGGGGATTTTGCTAACATTTTAAGATTATAAGGCTGAACGGCATGAAATGCCATCAGTCTACAAAGATTTCCCAGTATTACTCTGTTGCAATCGGGAGATCACAATAATTAATCCAGAAAAAGCCAAAGCAACGCAAACACTAGCAGATTACTGTTGTGTTTGTGTTTAGCGTTTTTCCTTATCACATGCGGGCATTTCTTCTTTCTTTCTGTTTACTGAAGTCTTCTGCAGTAGCGAAAACAGGAGACTCATTAGAAACAGATGGCCATCTCCGGTTTTAAGACTTTAAGATGGGTCCCATCTCACTCAGCACACTACAATTACTATAGTATAAACACAGCAGTACAACATTCAAAAGAAAGAGGGCGACTTAGAAAGTCACTTACCTGTTCTGTAATGATTATGCATTAATGATTATAAATGCAGCCTAGATTTTATGTTTTAATCTTCTGGTATTGTAACATTAAATAAACTGGATTTGCATGCACAAAATGTTTGCTTGTGATCTGTAGGATGAGCTGGTGTATGTGAATTATGGACGGACAGAGGATTTCTTTAAGCTGGAGCGTGAGCTGGGAATAAACTGTACAGGAAAAATCCTCATCGCCAGATACGGCAAAATCTTCCGGGGGAATAAGGTAAAGTTTAGTTGTAGTGGTATTGGCGGCTCACCAAAATAGTTCACCCAAAAATGTACAATATATATTTTTATATATTCTATATTATAATAATATAGATATTATAAATTATAATATATATTCTGAAGAATGATCATACCTGTCAACCCTCCCGTTTTTCCTCATAGACTGTAAAATATATGGACGTAGTATCCGTGACGTCACCCATAGGTTTCTAAAGAGCGCAAAAGAAGCCACAAGTAGGCGCGGCCAACCGTCGCCATTTTGTTCGCGCGTCATCACGCCCACGGCGGGATACCAAACAAGGGCAAAGAGGCGGAGAGTGAGCGGAGCTACAGACACCTGCTAGCATTTAGCTTGGACCTGGTTCAGACACACTTTACTTTGGGAGAACGCTTAATACTTTATCACCTGTGACTCGGTTGTATTCTGACCACTTGTGCTTGGCTGTACACTATATCAATAAAGTGTTTAGACTTTTAAAAACACTGCTGTAATACATTGAGCCACTAAACATTGTTCTTATGAGGTTTTTCAACAGGAGGAAAACACGAATACTTCCAAACACTTCAGATATAGTCTGTGTTAGTTAATGTAAGACTATTGATGAAATCCAGCATAACACTGTATGACAACGCTTCAGATGACTGATCTAGAGCCTACAGCTAATCAATCCGTCAGATTCTGGAGTGCATTACAGCTCTAAATATAAATATAAATGATAAATGATCTTAAATAAAACAAATACATGTATGGAGATGGTATATAAGTATATAACTTTACTCACATGGGAAACGGAGGCCACGTGAATGGTTTGTGAGCACAATTAAGTGCACTCAGCATGCCATGCCATCTAATAATTGTAGGAAACAAGTCCAAAAGGCATTTGACTGTGTAAAGCCACATAAAACAACACAGAAATACGATAAATATGCCGAGTTCAGTGGCTAATCTGCAGGATTCAGCTGAGGTGACGTGACGGCGACCAACAAGACCTAGCTGTTACTCAAGTGGCCACACCCTTAATTATGCTAACTTAATATAAAGGAAACGGATGAGTTATTAAAAAATTCACCACCTCACAGTTGTCATGAAGGGTAATATTAGCTGTATTAACCTAAATCGTTCTTTGTAGCAGGCTGTAAACACTTTTTTTCTGCTGTAAAGTTGGCCATTCTAACAGTGGGCTCAATTGATATTTGCTCTGTTTTGGAGCCAGGAGCGGCCAGGACTAGCGGAATTTCGGATGAATTGCAGTTTTAGTTATTCCGTATTGGCTTCCTGAGAGAGAGCGGGAGGTTGCTGCTTGTTTTTCCCAGGATTCTCCCGTATTTTACAGTTCTATCCCGCGATCATCCCCTAAAAGGTATTTTCCCGTATTTCTCCCGTATTTTCAGTCTTTCTCTGAAGGGTAGCAAATAAACATTAAAGAGCCAGAAATTCCTTTACGCAACCCATATTGCCAAACCACCAGGTGCCGCCCCTTGCTCTTAAATGTGAGTCTGTTCTGTGCTTTTGCTTTGTTTAGGCGAGAAAACATTTTGAAATAAATATAAAAATGGAGAGATTCCCTTTCCTTTTCATTACAGGTGCCGTCTCCCCTTCATATGTAATCCTCAGAGCAGTCATATAGCGCTGCATGACTGTCAGCAGACGTGCTGCATAGTGATAAATAGACACTGTTTTCCAAACGGATTCTGTACACACAATTTGAAGCGGAGCAAAAATCTGGGTTTTGGGTGTGTGGTTAAACAGACATATACAAATAATTAATAATAATAACACCTAAAGATGTCGATCTTGGTGTTTTTTTTTTTCAAACACAACTAATTCCCTAGTCCCCCAGCGACGCTCCAGGGACAGACGAGTCTTTGCTGAGGCCTGCTTCCAGCCTCCCTTGCAGTGACTGCAGCTCTGCACAAGACTTTTGGCCAGCGGAGAAATTAAAATGGTCGTGCCCAACTGAGTCTGGTTCTCTCAAGGTTTTTTTTCTTCACTCTCCTATCAGCTGAAGTTTTTTTTCCCTCTCCGCTGTCGCCACTGGCTCGCATGGTTCAGGATTGTTAGAGCTATGCATAGATGAATTTGCTCTTCAGTGTTTGAACTCTCAGTAATGATTTTAAATTACACTGAACTGAGCTAACCTGAACTGAACTTAAACACTAAAAACTGAACTACACTTTTCCAGTTACTATGACCATTTATGTGAAGCTGCTTTGACACAATCTACATTGTAAAAGCGCTATACAAATAAAGCTGAATTGAATTGAATAATTTCGTCCTAAATGAGCATAAAAAGTTAGGAAAACAATTGAATGCTTTCATTATAACGTTAGATGTGTGCATTTTTAAATTGACACCTGTTATTTAATGTAATCGAACAAAAAAAATTAAATAAATAAGAGATTCATTCGTTGCTCTTTAATCAGAATGTGTAAGTTATACAGTGAAGAAACGGCTGATAGGATTTCATAACTTGATTCTATTTTTTTATAATAGCTAATTTTAATAAGCTGAACTGTTTGCTAATGCATTTGCTGCTAATGTACACTATTTATTTTTTCTTTTGTAAATAATAATAATAAAACATTTTACTGACCACTTAACTGTTTATTTACAATAAAACAGCTCCAAATGTCCAAATGAACATAGTTATTAATTTGGGGATTTTTTTTAGGGGGGTATCCCTTATTATGGTGGGCATATGGCTTATTTTCACATCCCTATGTTGACAGTTAGGAGAATGATGGAAGCAGTCAGTGTGTTTCCAGATGCAAATTGGAGTTATGCGCAAAACTGGAATTTTTACATTTACGAATAAAGCATATTTACTATTAATAAGTCCTGGCACGGATGAAAACAAAGTTATTAACATCCATACTATTATGTTTTTACAACATGTAAAATAAGTCTCTGATGTCCCCAGAGTGTTAGGTGAACTTTCAGCTCAAAATATCACACAGATAATGTTTTAGAACTCTTTGAATCTGACCCTTTTAGGCTAATGGTGCCATTTTGGTGACTGTTGCTTTAAATGCAAATGAGATTGTGCTTTTTTAAAAGAGGGTGGAGCTACAGATGCCTATACATCAGCAAAGTGGCAGATTCAAAACTCTAATGGCGTGCAGCTGCTTCTAACTCAGGGCTGTTTATGCTAATGAGGGAGAGATGGTCACTTGTGGGCGGGGCTTTCCCCCTCTGATGACACGTACAAAGGGAGAATGTCAATCAAAGTGTTTCTGCAGACTCTTTTTATCAAGTGTGATTATAAAAAAATACAATTAATGCATTTTTACTATAAGGAGCTGCTTATAGTCACACTCTGCTGCCACACAACTGTGTAAACCCCCTTATAAAGATTTTTCGCAATTATTTTGCGTAATAGGTCCCCTTTAAGATGTCAAATAATTGTATTTTACCTAGACCGTGCAGTGTAATTTCAGTTACAATAATGTCGATAGATAACTTTGGTAAAATTTTTGGGTAAACTGTCCTTTTCAGGTGAAGAATGCGGTGCTAGCGGGCGCTAAAGGGATCATACTGTTCTCGGACCCTGCGGATTACTGGGCGGAGGATGTAGAGCCATACCCTAAAGGCTGGAATCTGCCCGGTGGAGGCGCTCAGAGGGGGAACGTGCTGAATCTGAATGGAGCCGGAGACCCTCTCACACCAGGATACCCTGCTAAAGGTGTGTGTGTGTGTGTGTGTGTGTGTGTGTGTGTGGGAGAGAGAGATTCTGCGTCAATGATCAATGTTGACCAGTGTGTTTCCTCAATGTCCAGAATACACATACAGGTCCAGTCTGGAGGATGCAGTGGGGCTTCCCAAAATTCCCGTGCATCCCATCGGATTTCATGATGCAGTTCATCTGCTGCAGTGAGTACAACACACTCCCTTAGAGAAGACAAAAGTATTAGTATTACTATTAGTAAAAAAAAATAACATTTAATTTCAAGAGTTCACACTTGCGTATTTGGCATGCTGTCCCGGAAGAGAGCCCTGAGCTCGTAATATCCTCGAGCCCGGGGTTCCCTCCCGTTAGAAGGTCGAGAGGGGAGTTCAAGCTCAGGTTGGTCTCGACAACTCCCCTGCTGTTGCCGTGTGAGAAGTGTAAACTTTGGTTATATTTGGTTTAGTCGATTGGCTATGGTGTGAGTTTTTGGACAGTGGGAGAAAACCGGGGAACCCGGGGGAAACCCACACAAACACGGGGAGAACATAGAAACTCCGCACAGAAACACCGACCAGCCCAATAGGAGGTCGGACCGGCTGTATTCTTGCTTTGAGGCAACAGTGCTAGCCACTGGGCCACCGTGTTGCCCTATCAGAATAGGGTGGAGGGTAGAGGTGGAAGGGGGGGGAACTTCAAGACGAAGATAACTGGAGTGAAAAACTCTGGTTATTTATAATACTTCTGTAATCATCTAATAGAGCAGATTACAGAGCTGATGAGGTGCAGCCATGTTCATCATAAGCATGTGATCCTCTCGAAATTAGTTTATAAATAAACCATACTTATGAAGAGTGCCTCACACAGGTGAGTGGGCTTGACAAACCAACTGTAGTAACATTCTTCTCTCTCTCTCTCTAAAAAAACACTCCCTCTATCTTTTTTTTATAAATAAATAACATATAAATATTTATATATTTAATACTTCAAGCAAAACAAAAATCCAGTTTTATCATCCTATTGAATATTTTCTTTTTCCTAGACTGATTGCATATTTTTTAATATAATCAAATATGTAGGATAATACTAATGACAGCAACAAAAACGATTTAATAATTATCATTAAATTTTCATATATTTATTAGTCATATTTAGGCCCACACAATATCTGCAGATTTGTAGCCCATCGAGTCTATTTATTTACTTGTGTAAATGTGTGTGAATTTTAATTTGCTCAGTTTTTAAATACATTTCACTAATATTATTTCACTAATGATATAATAATTGTAATATTAAAATGTTGATATGATTAATTTACAATACAGTTTGTACAGTAATATTTTCTGTCTTTTAGTAGAGATATTATATAAGAGACTTGCTTTGTTTACCAAATAATCTAATTGGATTTGCATTGTGAACATTAAATACAAGTTAAAAAGGTATTATTTTTTATTTCATATATTAAGTTTTTAGTTTCGATACTCCCAAAATAATGTCGCATAAATCCGCAGATTTTTTAATATTCTCTGCAGAACTAGCAAAAATGTTCTGCAGATTCTGTCTGGCCCTAGTCATATTAACTGGAAGGAAAGTGTTAGCCTTTTTAAAACCCTAAGCTGATCATATGCTTGTTTGATTCACTTAAAAACGAATGATAATACCAATAATTCATAATAATTGATAACTTAATAACAAGAAGGTCGCTGGTTCGAGCCTCGGCTGGGTCAGTTGTTGTTTCTGTGTGGAGTTTGCATGTTCTCCCTGTTTCCTCCGGGTGTTCCGGTTTCCCCCACAGTCTAAAGACATGCGGTACAGGTGAATTGGGTAGGCTAAATTGTCTGTAGTGTATGAGTGTGAATGAATATTTCCGAGTGATGGGTTGCGGCTGGAAGGGCATCCGCTGCGTAAAACGTGCTGGATAAGTTGGCGGTTCATTCCACTGTGGCGACCCCGGATTAACAAAGGGACTAAGCCGAAAAGAAAATGAATGAATGAATGAATAATAACTTAATAATATTAGTTAGTATTATTTAATATCATATTAAATGAGGTAAAGTTTAAAGCCTATTACATGCTCTTTTTGTTGCTTTATTAAAATTTAATATTAATACATTTAATATTTTAAATATAACATATTTTAATATTTTACATTTAATATTTTAATTTTATTGAAATGTTCATAAGAATAAATTCATAATCATATTGAATGAGGAATAGTGTTTTATTTATTTATTATTTTATTTTATAAGCGGATGGCATGCTTGTTTTATTGATTTACAACTGCATTTTGTGTCTTAGTTTATCTGAAATGAACTGAAAGTCTCTTCCTCCAGGAATATGGGAGGACCTGCTCCTCCAGACAGCTGGAAAGGTGCGCTTAATGTCTCGTACAGAATCGGACCGGGATTCACAGATGGTTTCCGTCAGAAGTATGACTTAATATACACCTATATATACAGTAAAACCTTTAGTTTGTTCATGCACTGGTCAGTTTTACGCTGTGTCCTAACAACACACGACGATTCCAGCAATTTGTCTCTCTGCACCAAACGCAACGTGACATGACAGAAACATTTACGGCGTAATTGCACTATGTACAGTTGCCTTAAACCATGTCGAAGCACGCTTGTCCCCACTCCCCTTTGCCCCAACAGCCTGAACTCACATTGCATCCGAGCTAAAGCACGCTTACGTCATCCACGATGTGCTGTTCAGTTTAACAGAAGCGCTCTCGCTCAGCTCAGTGGAGATTTCTTGAGTTATATAATTTTAGTTGTTTGATATGCAGTGACAGTCAAATACTTCACCTAACAGATCAGCGCAGATTTTGACACTAAAGTTGGAGGTTTGCTAAAGTCGCATCTGTCGTGCAGTGAGGGGTTTGCGTCTTTAATAATCTACGACAGTTTGCTTTCATTGAAAATTAAGAATGATTATTAAATCCTTATGATACAGTTCCTTAAAAGGCACGTCTCGTCTTCAGTTTCGGGCTCAGGCGCGCTTTGCACTCTAGAAGCACACCGCGCCAAAGCCCAAGTGAACCACGCTCTGGCAGACCTCTTCCACTGGGCCAGGGCCAGCCAAGTGAACCGCGTCTGAGCCTGATTCAGAGCACTTACACTTCTCAAACGAACAGCGAAATACGCCTGGACATGGTTCGGATAGCATAGTGTGAGTGCGCCCTTAAACAGCAGCCACTGCACTCCCAATTAAAATGGTAAAGTGTTTTAATCTAATTAATACCTGTTAATTTTTATTAAATATATTAATATTAAATATTATTAATCGGCTAATGAGTGACTGCTGTTGGGAGTCACAGTTCAGACTTTCATTTTAAAACCATCTGCGAGTCATTTTATTTTATTTTTTCAAGATCTGAGGTGAACTATCTGCTGTTGCTTTCAGTAGTATTAGTATTTAAACTAAAGCAGGTCGCACACCAGAAGTGCCACTCGGAGACGTGCCGCGCCATGCATTTTAGAATTCTACACATGGGTTTCTATCAGGGTACACACACCGTCGCCGCAAGTCGGCGGCGCCCAGCCACGACTCAGGACACTGTTCATATTTCTGCCGCGCCACAGAGCACCATGTGATTAGTTTCGTTTTAAATACCATGCAAATGTGCACATCTGGTTCAACTGTCATATGCGCGCCGTGTCGCAGCGCATCCGGTGTGTGACGCCCTTTACACTGTAAAAAATTATATGATCAATTAGTCCTGACAGCATATGTTTTTAGTTCATTGTAACTTATTAAACAAAATTAATCATGTTCTAACTTAATATTTTAAAAGTTTTAAGTCAGTTTAACATATCATAAGTTTAATGAACTCATAAGGTTAATTTGATTCAAATTTAAGGCAACCAGGGTTTTTTACAGTGCACATTGAGAGCATTTAACACGAAATAAAGCCCATAATCAGTACCTGAGGTGATCTTTGTCATAGTAGTTTAGGGTGTTGTTCTGCTGCGACAGCATGGAAATAGAAAGCGTTTCTAAAATAGAAACTTCACGTATCGATGCCGCAGATGTTAAGACAACAACGAGTTTATAATGGAAAATACAGCTTTTATCACGTCGCATGTTGTTAGGACACTGTGTTAGGCTGTATAATCTATTCTGTCAGGCTACTGAAAGAAAAGCATCCAAAATATACATGTAGCGTTTATTTTATTGCATTTGTAGATTAAATCACAATTTGTGCAGTTAAAGTCAAAATTATCAACCCTCCAGTGAATTTTATTTTCTTTTTCAAATATCTCCCGAATGGTGTTTAACAGAGCGGTGAATTTTTCACAGTATTTCCTATAATATTTTTTCTTCTGGAGAAAGTCTTATTTGATTTATTTCGGCTAGAATGAAAGCAGTTTTTAATTTTTTAAAAACATTTAAAGGTAAATATCAATAGCCCCCTTAAGTAAAAGATCTCAATTTGTATATTTATCCTCTTCAGGATCACTCACATGCACCAAACATCAGGTTTATTTCAATAAAGCTACATTATCTATATGTCTGAGGGTTTTATTTTTAAGAAAGAGGCTGAACATTACCACCAAGCTGAACATTAAACGCAATCCATCACTGCTCTTTAACCCACAACCTGTGATCCTGATTGTAATGAAGTGTAACTTAAACTTTACACTTTGCATAATCAGCTAGTACACACACACACACACACACACACACACACACACACATACATTCATACGCTCCTGCTAATCTTCAACTCGTTTTTATGCATGATGTCAGCAGTACAGAGAGATCTGTGTGTTCATCAGTCACACACATTTGTTCCCACCACACACACACACACACATTTGTGACCCTGTTGTTTTTCAGTAATGAACTCTGGAGGTCTGCCAATTTCACACAATGGCCTTGTGTTTGGAGTCTCTGCAGACTATAAATACCATAATGAAGCGTTAATTTACATGTATGCATATTTGGAAATGCTTTTATCTAAAGCAACTTACAGTTTATGAACTACCTAGGAATTCAACTGTTGATTTAATCGAACATATCAGCGTATATACTGGTTATTTACTGGATTGTATAATCATGATAAAGCACTGTGTTTGTGTATTATTAATATTAATTTTTTTTCCCTTCATTTTAGAAAAGTGCGTATGAACATCCACACTAACAATCAGGTGACCCGTATCTACAATGTGATTGGCTGGATCAGAGGAGCAGTCGAGCCAGGTGATGTTACTCTAGAGTCTAAAGCCTGGTTTATACTTCTGCGTCAAGTGATCAGCGTGACCCGCATGCAACGCATGTAGCTGTGCATTCATACTTCTGAACGCTGTTTCTGCTGCTCAGCAATAACATTTCCGATACGCTAGTTGGCAGTGAGGAGTTTATGTTCCTCTGTGTCGAGTTTCTTCACTGGTGTTTTGTTTTTTCTGAACGCTTCCTTAATCTACAAGTGGTTCAAACTCGCTCATCTTGAGGCAGGAACCGGCGGACGTGCAACAACTTTAACCATGAGGTAAAAACAAAAAAAAACTTTCCATCCGGAGCTCCTTCACGGGACTCCACACTTGTAAACAATCACTCTATCGGGCTTGCACGGCTCTCAATCCCGCCCACACTCGTCAGCGCTACCAAGCCAACCAATCACAGAGCTTGCGCTATGCGTCGTTGTGACTGGTAGTTGCAGTTTTTAAGAGGTGCGCGTCAGTGACGCCGACGGTCTGTCATTGTTAGTCTTTTGCATGATCATGAGGAGGGTCATGGTCCAGTGTTGGACAACTTTGTTGCATGGTGCAAAGACTCATATTTACAACTTAATATCTCAAAAACTAAAGAGATGCTTATTGATTTTCGCCGTAACTCTATTTCTAATGCTACTACTACTACTATAAACGGTCCCGCTGTCAAGACAGTAAGTGAGTATAAATATCTGGGTACCATTTTGGATGACAAATTGAACTTTGAGGCCAACACTAATTTTATCTGTAAAAAGGCAAATCTAAGACTACTTGAGGAAGTTGAAGGGATTTAATGTGGATAGGCCTCTTCTTAGGACATTTATTCTTCTTTTATTGAGACTCTTTAAACTTTTGCAGTAATATGCTGGTATGGTAATTTGAGGGTGACAAGTAAAAACAGACTTTCAAAAATTGTTTATCAATCTCAAAAGATCCTGGGTCAATCTTAACAGTATTGGACAAGTGTATGAGGAGAGAGTTATAAAGAAGGTCATGTCCATTTTAGCAGATGAGAACCACCCACTTTATTTAAAGTTTTGCCTCCTGCCATCAGGCAGAAGGTACACTTATTCTAGACGGGCAAGGTCCAATAGATACTTGTACTCATTTGTTCCAACGGCTGTTGGGTTACTAAATAAGCTTTAAGTGATTATTGCATTGTTTACTGTTATTTTATGTTGTCAAATGTGACTTGTTGCTGTCAATTGTCGGCTATTGCTGTAAACTTAATTGTCCTTCGGGGACAATAAAGATATTCTAAGTCTAAGTCTAAGAGGGCTATGCGTCCACACGCAGGCTGTGCCATAGCATGCGTGTGCACTTGATGCAGAAGTATAAATCAGCCTTAAGGGTGTGCGATATTGACAGAAATATATACACTAAGAATAGCTGGGTTATTAAACCCAAAGTGGGTAAAATATGGACTAACCCAAACACTGAGTGATATTTGGTCCAATTATTTAATTAAAAAAATTAACCTAGCATTTGGGTTGAAATAACCTGACATTGTTTAGAGTGTGGCGGCGCAGTAAGTAGTGCTGTCGCCTTATAGCAAGAAGGTCGCTGGTTCGAGCTTTGGTTTGCATGTTCTGTCTGCGCTCGTGTGGGTTTCCTCCGGGTGCTCCGGTTTCCCCCACAGTCCAAAGACATGCGGTACAGGTGAATTGGGTAGGCTAAATTGTGTATGAGTGTGAATGAGTGTGTATGGATGTTTCCCAGAGATGGGTTGCAGCTGGAAGGACATCCGGGTTCTGTTTTAAGGTACAAGAAAAGGTAATATTTTCATTCACAAAACAGGAAAATATTTTAAAAAAGACAATATTGTGTCTAAGATGTAACTATCACATAGCGGAGAGATTTTATTTATTAACTTTTTAAATAGCAGACTAAAATGACTGGTTTTGTGGTGTGTTTCCACAAAACTGATGGCATTATATGCTTCAATGTGTGTGTTTTGCTGTGAAAACACACAATAATCTTGTAAAATGTTGCTGTTTTTATCTCAAGCGCCATTGGACTCAAATACGCAACAAGTGGTACAATTGATTTAAGCAAGACCGTGTTTGAAAGTAATTGACATATTACATTAATGACAATAAATATTGCACACCCCTACTATTGTGTGGTTTTAGTTAATGTGTAGTTTTTTAAAGTTGTGTAAGTCTGCATGGCTGTATGTTGTACTGTTTTGTCTGTGTGTGGGCAGACCGGTACATTATTCTGGGTGGTCATCGAGATGCGTGGGTGTTCGGAGGGATTGATCCTGTGTCTGGAGCTGCGGTGGTGCACGAGAATGTAAGAGCGGCGGGAAAACTCATGAAAAAAGGTCATTTTACTGCCAATCTCGCTCGACAGGACAGTATTTAGCTTTGTTTTATGCATTGTGTGTTGAATATGTGTGTGTGTTTTAGGTTGGAGGCCGAGGAGGACACTGATCTTCGCCAGCTGGGATGCAGAAGAGTTTGGGCTGCAGGGATCCACAGAATGGGCAGAGGTGCGAATTAATAAATGATCAAATGGTTTCATGCATCTGTGCGGTTGGTGAACTCAGCCTGTTCTTGTTTGCAGGATAATGCCAGAGTCCTGCAGGAGCGAGCGGTGGCCTACATCAATGCAGACTCTGCTATTGAGGGTCAGAAACACACACATACATATGGCGATCTGTTAATATTCTCCTCTGCAGATATTAAGTGTGTGTGTGTGTGTGTGTGTGTGTGTGTGTGTGTGTGTGTGCGTGTAGGTATGTACACTCTGAGGGTTGACTGCACTCCTTCTCTACACACTCTTGTTTATGACATTACAAAAAAGGTGAGACGTGCGTTTAGAAACATTCAGTAAAATTCATCCGTCTTTCTTTCAATTATGAGCCTGCTTACCATATTCATCTATCCATCTGACATCCCTCCATCATCTGTAAATCCATCTATCCATCCATGTTCTTAGCCATTCATCCATCCATCTTTTCTGTCTGTGTACCTATCCATCCATTGTCCTCTACATCTATTCATCTATCTATCCATCTTATTATCAGTCAGCCTACCCATCTATCATTTGTCTATCCAACTCTCCATCCATCTTACCAGTCTATCCATCGTCCATCTATTTCATTCATTCATCTGTTATTCAGTCTATTTATCCATTCCTCCATCATTCATCTGTCCCATTGATCTCTCAATTCATCAACTGTTGACCAATCTATACGTCCATTTATTCCAGTGATTCATCCATTCCTTCATCCATCTGTCAGTCCATTCGTCTGTCCATCCATCCATTGGTTCGTCCATCCATCTGACCGTTTGTCAGTTGGTCTATTTATCTGTCCATCTATTCCATTCATTTGTTCATTTATTTATTCATCTTTTTTTAGTCTATTTATCTGTTCCTCCATCCATTATCCATCTGTCCTTCTATACATCCATGTGTCATTCCATCTATCCGTCAGTCTATCTATCCATTTGTCCATTTATTTGTCTGTCCATCCGTTTAGCAATCCACTCATTTATCTCTCCGTCTATCTGTTCACCCATCGGTCCTTCCAACCATCCATCCATACATCCGTCAGTTCTTCCATCCATATTCTTGTCCATCCATCAGTCTGTCACTATCCATTCATCTCTCCATCTATCTGTCTGTCTGTCCACCCATTAGTCCTTTCAACCATCCATCCGTCTGTCCATCTTTCCATCTGTCAGTCCATTCATCTCTCCGTCTATCTGTCTGTTCGTCCATCTATCGGTCCTTCCAACCATCCATCCATCAATCCCTCTGTCGGTCCATCCATCCATCTGTCAGTCCTTCCATCTGTTCATCCATGCATTCATCTCTGCATCTGTCTGTCCACCCATCAGTCCTTCCAAGCATCCATCCATCCGTTGGTTCCTCTATCCATCCTTCTGTCCATTTTTCCATCCATCTGTCAGTCCATCCATACATTTATCTCTCCGTCTATCAGTCTGTCCATCCATCTGTCCTTCCAACCATCCATTCATCCATCCATCCGTCAGTTCTTCCATCCATCAATCCCTCCATTGGTCCATCTATCCATCTGTCAGTCCTTCCATCCGTCCATCCATGCATTCATCACTCCATCTATCTGTCTGTCTGTCTGTCCATCTATCGGTCCTTCCAACCATCCATCCCTCTGTCGGTCCATCCATCCATCTGTCAGTCCTTCCATTCATTCATCCATGCATTCATCTCTGCATCTGTCTATCCACCCATCAGTCCTTCCAACCATTCATCCATCCATCCATCAGTTGGTTCTTCCATCCATCCTTCTGTCCATTTTTCCATCCATCTGTCCATCCATACATTTATCTCTCCGTCTATCAGTCTGTCCATCCATCGGTCCTTCCGACCATCCATTCATCCATCCATTCGTCCGTCGGTTCTTCCATCCATCAATCCCTCCATCGGTCCATCTATCCATCTGTCAGTCCTTCCATCCATCCATGCATTCATCTCTCCATCTGTCTGTCCATCCATCGCTCCTTCCAACCATACATTCATTCATCCATCCATCAGTCGGTTCTTTCATCGATCAATCCCTCCATCAAGCCATCCATTCATCTGTCAGTCCTTCTATTCATTTGTTCATTCATAAATTCATCTCTCCACCCATCGGTCCTTCCAACCATCCATCCGTCTGTCCATCTTGCCATCCATCTATCTGTCAGTTCATCTATCCATTCTTCTCGCCATCTATCAGCCTTTCCGTCCATCCATCGGTCCTTTCAACCATCCATTAATCCCTCCATTGGTCCATCCAACCGTCTGTCAGTCCTTTTAACCATCCATCCGTCTGTCCATCTTTCCATCCATTGGTCTGTCAGTCCATCTATCCATTCATCTCGCCATCTATCAGCCTTTGCGTCCATCCATCGGTCCTTCCAACCATCCATTAATCCCTCCATTGGTCTATCTATCCATCTGTCAGTCCTTCCAACCATCCATCTGTCTTTCCATCTTGCCTTCCATCCATCTGTCAGTCCATCTATCCATTCATCTTGCTTTCTATCAGCCTGTCCATCCATCCATCGGTCCTTCCAACCATCCATTAATCCACTTTGTCTGTCAGTCCTTCCATCCATCCATCCATCCATGCGTTCATCTCTCCATCTGTCTGTCCACCCATTGGTCCTTCCAACCATCTGTCCATCTTTGTCTGTCCATCCGTCTGTCAGTCCTTCCATCCACCCATCCATTCATCTATCCATCCACCCATCTGTCATTCCATCCATTCATTGGTTCTTTGATTCGTCGGCCCATCCATCTATCTGTCAGCCCTTTTATCTATCTGTCCATCCATCTATGCATCTTTCCATCTGTTCGTCCACCCGTTGGTCGTTCAGCCCATCCATCTATTCACCAATCTATTGTCCATTCATTTGCCTATCAATCCATCTCTCATTCTATTTGTTCATTTATCCATTTTTTCAATCCGTCTAACCATCCATCCACCATTGTTTCCATTTGTCTGCCTATCTACTGTTTCTGTCTATTTGTAAGTGATGTGGATCTTGTGTTTGTGGAGGTTTCGAGCCCAGAGGAAGGAGAGGAGGGCATGAGTTTATACGAGAGCTGGCACAAACGAGACAACTGGCCAGAAAAAGACAAGCCATGGTACAAAATACTGCACATTCATGACCATAATCATCATGAAGAAGCCGATTGGTTTTAAAAACATGACGTAAGTTAATCTGTTGATATTTGTGGTCTCTCTGCAGGATCAGTAAACTGGGATCTGGGAGTGATTTTGAGGCATATTTTATCAGGTTAGGAATTACGTCTGGGAGGGCGAGATACACCAAAAACCGGGTAAGTGTGTTTATTTGTGATGCTTTAGTGTTTAGTATTGGACACTTCATAAAACTTAATATGTTTATCAAACTTTTATAATAATAAAAGTATAAAGATCGAAGATAATTGAAAGAACATTTTCTGCACACTATTCAACCCTAAATTATACAAAACAAACAGATGAAAGCGTCCCCCTCGATATGTAATTATAGAGCATGTAAAATTACAAACAGAATAAAAAAGAGTTTAAGAGAAAAGATGAAGCCATATTTATGAAACCAACCTAATTAGGTTCACAAAATCAGAAAAAATATATACAAATAAATAATAAAAACAAATAAAAAAATCTAATATTTGCCCTTTATTGTGTACCGAATGTTTTTCAAATCAACGAAGCTCATAACATCTCACTGCCAGTTATCAAAAGATGAGCAAGACTTTGTTTCCATAGCAAAACAATAAGCCGTTGTGATGATCCTCCATGCATGTGCCACTTTAATGAACTACAAGTCCCATCATGCATCTTACACACACACCACTTCTTGATTCCTCCTGATTACACACACTCACACAGCTGCAATGGACTGATTACTAGAACTATAAAGACACCTCATTCACACACACTCTTGGCCCGAGTCTTGTTTCACAGTAATGCTGAAATCAGACTGCATGATTTTCAAAGTAGTCATGTCACAGATGTTTTCACACTGCATGACTATCTGGGTTAGCGTTCTGTCGGTGCTGTGTTTACACAGTAGGATGGCGACAAGAGAGTTCACACTGCATGACTTTAAAATAGGAAGATTCACAGACAACTTTGTCCAAACTACGTCTCACAACCAAACAAACGCAAGAAGTGACATGGAAACAACGCGAGGTCACGTAATATATCTTTCGTTGTTAACTACATAATGGAAAAAGATGGCTTTAGCTTTAGAAACATGTTGCTCACCTGGCTTTTAAACAGAATTAACAATCTCTCCTCAACTTTTTTTTTTACTTTTGGACCTGATTGTGGAATTGATCAGATGACATGTCAAACAGACACAGTACTGCTGCCAAATTTACACTAGTTTAGTATTCATTAGTATTAATTATTCTGATTCTTATATTCACTTAGGTGCCGCTGTTTGGAGTCGAGTGACAGTTACATCATCATTAACCTCCAGGATGCATTTTGCTCCTGAGGCTGTGAGAAAATAAATAAAAAAAATTGGAGCTGCTGCAAAATAATGAATAAAAAGAGCGAGGCTATGGTCAAATAAATAAATAAGTAAATAAATAAAAAAGTGCAACTGCTGAGAGTGCAAGCAGCTAGAGACACCGACCCTCGCAGCCAAAAAAATGGACCGGCCCACCGGGAATTCTCCCGGTTCTCCCGATTAGCCAATCCGGGCCTGTTTGGAGTCCAAGTCCAAAAGGTGCAACCAAAAGGACAATGCTTGATCAAAAAATCATTTAAAAATGAATACACAATAATAACAGTCTCATATAGGATCATAATCTCGCCCAATTGTTTGCCAACCTCACCTTTGTATAATAGATTTGATTTAAAACATTTTAATTAGATTAAACAATATTATGCACAAAAAGAAGCGGTATGCTCATGGGATAAGACGTCTTCAAATGTTGTTATTAAGAGAGAGATTAAATACTGTTTAATAAGAGAGAATTGAGGTAAAAACAACAATTATTATTTTTAACCACTAATTGGAAGCGCATATCATACACACTCACATTCACACACCAGTAATACACTACGGCAAATTTAGTTAATCAGTTCACCTTCAGCGCATGTGTTTGGACTGTGGGGGAAACAGGAGCACCCGGAGGAAAACCACGCCAACACCGAAAGAACATGCAAACTCCACACAGATATGCCAACTGATCCAGCCGGGACTTGAATTAGCAAACTTCTTGCTGTGAGGCGACAGTGCTAACTACTGAGCCACCGTGCCGCCAGTTGGATTGTGTGCAGAATTGTATTGTCTTCTATTCTTATTGTTATATAAAAGTTTATTAAACAGATTAAGATAAAAGTTTCAAGCTTTTTTCAATGCCTATTTTCTAGAAAACAGAGCGCTACAGCAGTTATCCGGTGTATCACAGCGTTTACGAGACTTATGAGATCGTGGAGCGTTTCTACGACCCTCGATTCCGCAGACTGGAGGCGGTGGCTCGTGTTCGGGGCGGACTGATCTTCAGTTTAGCCGATTCTGCAGTTTTACCTCTGGACTGTG
>NC_141035.1:46710000-46780000 GCF_052040795.2 Danio rerio
CCACACAAAAAAAGTCTAATTGATGGTGTTTTAACCTCGCGATTAGAGGTTTGTTTAATTCTATCTTTGCTAATCAGCTTTTACCCATAATGCGCCGTCAAAAGCCAAATGTTTGTGTTAGTAATAACAGCCCAACAGTGTGTTTTTAGGATGACATGATGTGTTTTTGCTCATCCACAAACAACATGTTGGTCTATTTTCTCTCTACTCCCTTCCAGGCATATAATTTTTGCACCCAGCAGTCATAATAAATACGCCGGCGAGTCTTTCCCAGGGATTTATGATGCTCTGTTTGACATCGAGAACGCAGCGGAGCCGGAGAACGCCTGGAATGAAGTCAAACGGCAGATCAGCATCGCCGCATTCACCGTCAACGCAGCTGCTGAAACGCTCAAACCTGTCGTCAGCGAAACTAAAACATCTATACACAACTAATTAAAAGTACTCTATACATACAATAGTGACTATAAGGGACTTGAGATTTGGTCTGGCTCTTAAGAGGTGACTTATAGAATAAATAATAAACGGTCATCATTTACCCATTGACTTCTATTGTACTTTTATTTTTTATTTTTTTGCAATAGAAATCAGGGTCACTTTGCAATGAGATATATTTACTAACATGATTGGTACTTTTACAGCATTTATTAATCACTGTTTAACATTTACTGATGCATTATAAAAATCCAAATATGTGATTGAATACATTAGTTAATGTATAGTTGACGTTTCAGCTCAAAATACCACACAATTAATGATTTATAACTCTTTTAAGCTGACCCTTTTAGGCTTTGATCCTATTTGTGTTGTTTTGGTGACTGTCGCTTTAAATGCAAATGAGATTGAGCTCTTTTTAAAAGAGGGTGGAGCTACAAATGCCTATGTGTCAGCATAGTGGGCGATTAAAAACTAATAGCAGACGGCTGCTTCTTACTCGGGGCTGTTTTTATGCTAATGAGGGAGAGATGGTCACTAGTCGGCAAAGCTTTCCACCTCTGTACAAAGGGAGAATGCCAATCAAAGTGTTTCTGCAGACTGATTTTATCAAGTGTGATTATATAAATGATTAAATTAATACTTGTTTACTATTAGAAGCTGCTTATATTTACACACTGCTGCCACACAACTGTGTTTAAACCCCTTATAAAAGTGATATTTGCATTATAGGTCCCCTTCAACAGAAATTGAGAGTAAATGTATAGTTCATTATTGTGTCATGTTAGTAAATACATTAACTAATGAAACACTATTGTAAAGTCTTTACAGCAGAAACAGACTTGTATAGCTCATAAATAACTTGACACCGAGTAAATGATGACTGAGTTTCTCTTTTTTGGGTGAATTGCCACTTTGAATGTATCTTTTATCCAAAAAGATGTGCACTGGACTAATTATTAGTAAATTAACTGCTTAAGTAAATCATGCTTTATATCGTTTTAAGATCAATGATACTGACTGTAACTAACTGCACTGACACGTTTTACACACATTATACTTGAAAAGGTTTATATGTCATAAAATTGTAAACAAATATGGTCAGATTTAAGTTTAAACACAACTTCATGTATGAACCATGACCAAACTGAACTACTGTGGGCATTGTCTATAAGCTGCATGTTAGTACACCTTATTTACATTTGAGTGAAATGGTTGCATATATGCTGGGAAAATAAAGTGTATAAAACTTGTTCCTATTAAACCTCCCAAAGAGTGGTCTCTTACCTGTATAAAAAAGACGGTTATGACTCTGTTGTTTCGTCTTCTGACTGAGGCGAAAGTAATTTAGTATAAGTTTACAGCAGCATTATCGTTCAATCCCCACCGCGTATGGTATAGTCAAAAAGGGATACACCTCACGTTAATATAGTATAATTAGTGACTTTGTACAACAATAATTCATATTTTACATTAGGCTACAATGATGGGTAGGTTTAAGGTTGGGGCAGGCGTTAATAAAATACAAATTAATGAGAAATTTAGTAAATAATAAGGTCGGAAATACTAAACTACCTCACGGCAAGTTGCGGTCGGCCATGTTTGTTGACAAACGCGGGTAAACCACATCAGAAAAAAACGACGGTTTTATAGTAATATCCTTTGTGAAACATCTCACAAACACATCAAATAAAATGGTCTAACGCGAATATATATTTATAAACGCACTTTGTGTGTCTGAGTGTGACCCTCTCAGTCCTACGCCACCCAACCCGCTGCGAGCTGGTATAGAACCGGCGTCTTTCCGCATGTAAGTCGGATGCTTTACCAAGGAGGATAATGACCATGACCTCTAGCGTCGGTCGCTAGAGCACCTTTAGAGGTCAGAGGACTGAGGTTTACCTGCACAGCACTTACTAGCTGGCCTCCGTTACATGAGCAGCTGATAATATTAATATAATAACGTCTGTCTTCAGCAATGAAGGAGAGCTCGAGAACCCGAGCACAGAGGCAGCAGGGGCGGATCAAACGAACGACTTAATCCGTAACTCACAGGGTAGCAACGAAATGCTGCAAGAAAACAGTTTAAGATGTGATTTTCTTCAGTATTTGTAGTGTGAGGACTTACAATCTATTGCTGATGAGTATATATATATTATACAATAATGAATCAATAGAGATCAATGGAATCAGGTCCTACACATCCCTTCACTATACTCCTGTTCTTACAGTTCTGTGAGGGTCGAGTTAAGATTGGGGTAGATGTTAAAATAAAATTAATGGGTAATTTAATAATTAACATAATTCTCATTCACTTCCAGTGGCAGGCAGCTTTATCCCTTCTCAAACAGCAGCAAACTCCATTTTTCTTTTTGATTTTTTTTTACTTTTTAGTCACAACTTACATGTTAAAAGCTGTCAAAAAGTGGCTCGTTTGTCTGATTTCAACCATATTTTACACTACAACTAATTTCCAATGCAATAAACATTAACAATCCAACACAATAATTATTGCATTACTACTGAAAAAAACAGCCTAAACCATCCTAAGCTGTTTTAAGCTGGTTGACCAGCCTGGTTTTAGAGGGCTTTTGGCCACTTCCAGGCTGGTTTTCAGCCATTTCCAGCCTGGTCTTAGCTGGTCAGGCTGGAAAATGACCAGCTAAAACCAGCTTGACCAGCCTGGTTTAAGCTGGATGGTTTTAGCTGGGCTCCCAGCCTATAGCTAGGTTGGTCAAGCTGGTTTTAGCTGGTCATCTCCCAGCCTAACCAGCTAAGACCAGGCTGCAAATGGCTGGGAACCAGCCTGGAAGTGGCCAAAACCCCTCTAAAATCAGCCTGGTTGACCAGCAAAAACCAGGAAACTAGCCTGGGTTGGTTAAAGCTGGTTTTTACAGTAGGGTACAGTAGTAAATAATCTATATGATTATTCATTTTTCTTTTTGATGTTGGGAGCCACTTTGTCAGGAAGTGGCGATTTTGTTGACTTATTGAATGGAAATGCTGCTTTATTCACTAATATGTATGTGATATTCCAGTTTTGTGCATTTATACATACATAAATGTATAAATCTTTGGATGGAAGCATACTGACTGCCCAAATTAAGCTTGTTTTTAGCTGACATGCATGTGTTTGGACATCTATCATATATATATATATATATATATTTATTAATGTACACATGAGATCAAAACTAACCATATTGATTTTATTGGCTCACATTGCTAGTTTTATGGTGAACAATTCATCTGTGCATGTCATTAAGAAAAAATAAAATTGTTTGCCCTTGTAATGTAAAATTGAATGCACTCCCTGTTTGTTTTCAGTTGAATTCTTAGATTAGGTCAGTCTGAGGTATTGAGCGTGGCTAATATACTTTACCACACGCCTCCAGCTGTCAGTTTTGACCACATACAGAAATAGTGAGGAGGAGTCTGTTGTAATAACTGTCCACAAACCTTTTTCCACGAGATCTTTCTTAATGAAATGCCTAATTTACTACATCCAATCAGCTTGCTATATGTTTAAAAAAAACAAGCCAAGCCCTTTTCTTTCTCATGTAATATCTCGTTTCTCTAGGTACTGCGTCACAAATTTTTTTTAAAAATGGTCATAGATTCCAGTTCATGCAGACTTTAAACACCAAATGTTTGCTGGGATGTGTAAACTGGCACACGTTCATCTCAGAAGCCAAAAGAAACTCCATCTCCACTTCAATCCTCACCTCATTTCAGTGCAGGACGGCTGAAAGCACTCTGGACAGCTGCAGTACTCAGATCACCAACCGCAAACCGAAGTCTCCAACAGACACACAGTATATATGCAAATCTATATTGCAAATGACCACACACACCAAATACCAGCTGAGGCCCAAATGAGTTGCACCTGGGCTGATATCTAGGGACCCAGCTAATTTTGTCTTTAGTTTCCATGTAGTAGCCCAGATGAGTTTATGACAGGGTCTTGATTGCTCCATATAGGGCAATTGGGCAAGTTAAGACTATCGTATGGCCCCAGACAACTTCGATGCCCCCAGAGATCTGCTTTATCAGTATTAATAGTATTAGAAGGTGGTTCAAGCTCAAATATTCTTTCACAGGAAGCAAAATTGCTGCATTTTGTCTACATATAATCCCAAAGGAGGCTGTTCGCATGGGATAAAAGGAAAAACACTCCACCTTTATGGGAATATGTTAATTTTTCTCTTGGATAGTGTTGCACCGGCTGTTCGTCAGTTCTTTCTAGACTTTAACTGTAATGTAAAGTCCACACTAGGGGGCTTAGTAATGAGTAGCTAGTTTGTATCCAGTACTGGGTTGCAGCTGGAAGGCCATTTGCTGCGTAAAACATACACCAGAATAGTTGGCAGTTCATTCCACTGTGGTAACCCCTGATAATCAGGGATAAGTTGAAGGAAAATGAATGATTCAAGTATGAATCCTGCAGACCAGTCTTTGTAAAGCTGAAATGACAATAAAGCTGCCTTGAAATAAAAAGTGAGGTACATTTTGGTCATAAAGAAGCACTTGGATGCTTTACAAAAATATAATTTACCAAACAAACATGAATGATCAGACAGAAACACAACTGTAAGAGTAGATGACGACAATGATTGAATGTTTTGGGTAACATGAGAGTTTCACACACATCAGAAACAGATAAACACAGTCATACATCACTGTAGTTTTCAGCGATGCTCTTCATATAACACAAGTGTTGAAGTACAGTGTGTGCATGAAAATAACTACAGTGTGGAATGATGATAATAAAAGGCAACAAAAGGTGTATATCCTTCTCTAAACACCAATAGCACAGAGGTAATACAGACAAGTGCAGAGTCTGAACCTGAAACTGTTCCTGACTTCAGTGTTTACAGTAGGAAAGCTAGAATTACAGGACCACATCAGTGTTATTTCAATACTAAATATGGCTGTAGAATTCAGTGAAAAATAGACTTTAGTAAGACTAGAGATTATATTTAATCTGACGCAAATGAAGACAAGGCTGTGAGAGACTTTAGTAAATATACAGGACACAAAAGAGTGGGATTTTGCACTAATGTCATACAATCAAGCTATTATTTTGCTGCTTCTTCAAACTAATTTAAAATGAGCTGAAACTAAACAATTCTTGAGATTATTTTTAGAGAACTTAATTGTTTTATATTCGATCCACTTAAATGTGTTAACTAAATCGATTTGTGTTGGGATGACGTGAATTGTGTGAAACACTGCATTATTAGTGCGTTGAGATTTCCTGACCACACAGTAAACCATACTGCATAATCTGTCATTTACTAGTTGGCCTTTGTGATGTCACAGGAAAAAAACCAAAAGGTGAAGCAGTTTGAACAGTTTTGGCACCTATATTCATTTGTTTATACTCGTATTTTAGACATTTCCTTCTAATATTAGATTATTTATATTAACCCTGTAATTGTCATACCCATTTGAGACTTGAAAATCATATAGATTGTCAACATGAGTCAATGTTTAGACCCAAAAATGTCCAACTGCTCCTCCTATAAGCTGTTTTAATGCGTACAGCCACCCCAACCCCCAGTGACATCACTTTTAGAAGAAGTGCAAAGGAGGAGGAGCTGGAGCTCATTGCAGAGCCACTTGGGCAGAGCTGAGTACCACTTGCTTTAAATAGCTAGTTCTTAAATATTTGTATAATATAAATCTAAAAACATAAAATGTTTATGCATTTACGTCTCTCACAGCCTTGTAGTCCATCAAATCAA
Organism: Danio rerio; assembly: GCF_052040795.2. NCBI lineage: Eukaryota > Metazoa > Chordata > Actinopteri > Cypriniformes > Danionidae > Danio > Danio rerio. Next base: position 46,716,183 of record NC_141035.1, read on the forward strand.
ATTAAATCTAGTCTAATCGTCCTACATGTACAAACGTAAATAATAAAAAAAAACATCTTGAGATTAAAGCCATTACAGTGCAAGATTAAAGTTGTTAAATGTTCAGAAATAAAAGCTAAAATAAAAATGTTGATGGAGTAAATTGAGAATAAAGTTGTTACATTTAGATCAAAAGATGTCACAAATAACTTTGAGAATAACCTCATTAAACTACAGGTCTAAAGTTATCCATAAAAAGAAAAAAGCTCATGAAATGAAGATCTTCTGCTTGTGTTTCAGCTAATTTTGACTTGATTCCTAAGTACAGTAAATGATCTTGTTGACTAGAACTTTGTATATGATTTGTGCAGCAATAGTGTTGTTTATCTTATCAACAGCTGCTAAACCGTGCAAGAATAAGCTCTTTACAATGTTTCACGAAAGGAAATATGACTTACCGAAGTTACACCTAACTTAAATGTTGAGAAACATAACAATACTACAGCTTGGCGATATAGCATTTAGAAGGTTAACAGAAATGCAGCCCTAGTCAGTAAAGCCTTCTTGAAACATTAATCTAGAAAAATGTAACGCTTTACAATAAGGTTCATTAGTTATGCATTTACTAACATGAACAACACATGTACAGCATTTATTAATCATAATTGAACATTTACTAATGTATTATTAACATCCAAGTCCATGCTTGCTAACATTAGTTAATGCACCGTGAGTTAACATGAACTAACAATGAACTACTGTATTTTCATTAACTAATGTTAACTAACAGGAACAAATACAGCAGTAAATGTATTGTTCAGTGTTTGTTCATGTTAGTAAATGCATTAATTAACATTAACTAATGAACCTTATTGTAAAGTGTGACCTAGAAAAATTATAAAAACTCTTAATTTTAAGCATTTTTCTTAACACATTATATTCAAATTTTTCTCAATTTGATCATTTATTTTTTCCAAGCATAACTTTATTCTCCAAACTAAGTTTATTTTTGGCATGTTTTTCTACTTATTTCTTTATATTTTTTATGGAGTTTTTAAAATGCAACAACTTTATTCTCAAGTTTAGCTCCAAACATTTCATTCAGCATCTTTTTTTTTTTTAATTTATGAAGAAAATCAAAGAGAGAAGAAGCAAACAATAAAGTTTCAGGTTTATACGTTGTAAAAGAAGCGACTAATAAACCTTTGGTAAACCAATCAATTGTTTCTACAAATTCTTTTGTCACGACTTGAGCTGAAATGAGATGAAGCCTTTGCAGTCTCTGCTCCATGTTTGTGGAATCAGCTCCCACTGGACATTACGAGAGCTTCTTCTCTCTCTACTTTGAAGTCCAGACTTAAACATTTTTATTCTATTGCCTTTTCATGCTTTTAATCTTTAATGTGCATTGTTGTTGTTCATACTATTACTTTATTATTACTTTCATTGTTATTTTAGAGTGTGTTTTGGTTTTGTGCAGCACTTTGGTCAGTGCCAAACTGAAGTTAAACATGCTTATAAATAAACTTTACTTAGTCTTACATTATAATCACTTTAACCTCAAAATGATTTTATTTATTTTATTAATAATCCTTGGCCCTAATCCTCCTCCATATTCATGGTCACCAATTAAATAAATAAATAATCTCTCATTTGATTCCCCAGATTATTCAGAAAGCAGGGTTTGACTGAAGTCCTCATCACTGACCGCTGCTGTCACTGAACAGTCACGTTCTGTCCGTCTTGATTCTCCTTCATCTCATTGGTCGGTTTTGGAGGGGGCAGGTCCAGCCGGGCCCAGGACATAGGCTCCGCCTTCTTCATTACTACTTCCACTTTGGAAGCCATCATATTAACCACACTCTTACTGACGTCAATGACCTATAACAATAAATAATTATCAATAAATGACCACAATCAACAATCAAGCATTTTTTATGTGATAATCCAAAATGCACATAGAAATCGGTGGATTAAAACAATCTTTTATGCAAACCCATTCATTGATCATAGTTAAAATGTAAAACAGGTGGCACTACTGTGTTTTTAACGTATTTGTGCTGTAGCGCCCTCTAATGGATATAATATAATACAATAAAATATAATATAATTTAACATAATAAAATATAATATAATGAAATATAATATAATTAAATATAATATAATAATGAAATATAATATATTATGAAGTATAATATAATATGACATAATATAATATAACATAACATAATATAATGAAATACAATATAATATAAAATAATATGATGAAATATAATATAATATAATAAAATATAATAAAATAACATAATATAATAAAATGTAATGAAATATAATATAATATTATGAAGTATAACATAATATAACATAATATAATATAATACAACATAATATAATATAATATAAAATAATATAATATAATGAAATATAATATATATAATATAATATAACATAATAAAATATAATATAATATAATATAATGAAATATAATATAATATAATTAAATATAATATATTATAATATAATATAATATAGTACAATATAATATAATGAAATATAATATAAATGTAATGTAATTGAACAAATTTCCCTTTAATTACTACCATTATATATACACAAAATAAGTACAACAAATTAATGTATTACGGTTTAAAAGAAATAAAGTGCAAATGTTCCACTATACACTTCAATTGATCAATAAATAAATAATATTTAAAATAGGCAAATCAATTTTTTGGTAGGCACTTTTCACATTTTACATAGATAAAATTTTGTACTTGCACTTTAATTTCGGTTTATAATGTTTTGATCAGATTTAACCATTTTTATTTATTTTTGTTGTCATTTTTATTTATTTTCAAACATTTAGTATCTAACCATCACTTAAACTTGGTTTGCTGGAAGTTTGCGACACTCAACAAACATTTTTTAGGCCTTTAAATGCACATTAACTAAAATAAAACTAAAATATGATTCTCAATGACCCCAAAAAGAGCTAATAATGAGGTTAATGATACTCACTCCCCACAGACTCAGGCTCAGCTCAAACTCCTTTTCTCCCTCAAAGATCAGATGGACTTTCAGCTGCCATAAAAAAACAGAGTAATTAAACATCATATATTATTTTAGCACATTTAGAAAGAAATAATCTCTTTAATCAGATAAACACACTGACCGAGACGCTGTTGGCCTCCACAGAGCAGAGCTGCGGGTTGGAGTTTTTTGCATAGATGGACAAGGTCACCTGACTTCCTGTCTGATGCCAATCAAACCTACACGGAGCCACTTTATTACCCTGGATAGAAAGAGGCATCACGTACAGTGCACAATTTAAATTCAGTTTCTATAGGATGATTTTCTTTAATATATTTGTGCATATACAGCTAGAATTATTACCCCCCCCCCCCCCCCCCCCCCTGAATTATTAGCCCACGTTTACTTTTTTCCCCAATTTCTGTTTAACGGAGAGCAGATTCTCTCAACACATTTCTAATCATAATAGTTTTAATAACTCATTTATAATAACGGCTTTTTTTTTATCTTTGCCACGATGACAGTAAATGTTAGTAAAATAATTTTGTCCTTAAAATGGTGTTTCAAAAATTAAAATATGCTTTTATTCTAGCTGAAATAAAACAAATAAAACTTTCTCCAGAAGAAAAAATATTATATGACATACTGTGAACATTTCCTTGCTCTGTTAAATGTTAAACATCATTTGGGAAATATAAAAAAAATAAAATTAAAATCAAAGAGGGGCGAATAATTCTGACTTCAACTTTACATTAGATTAGGCAGTCCCAAAGCTAAAACTGGAACTAATATAAAAAAAAACTTAAGATCAGAGTCCAAAAATTAGTACACCCAAATTAATATGTTGAGGGAAAATATTAAATAAAATTGCAATAAAAAGAAAAAAAAGTCAAGTCTTTTTATTGCAATTTTATTTCATATTTCCCCCAACATATATAATTTGGGTATACTAATTTTTGGACTCTGATTTTAGGGGTGCTTTCACACTTAGATCAATTGCCTGGTCCTAACCCAAGTTCGATTGTCCCCCCCACTTGCCACCTGTTTGGCTTGTTTGTGCTCACACCGTCTTATTAGACATCCAATTATTATCATTATTATTATTATTATTATTATTATTATTATTATTATCACAGTCTAATTATTAGAAATAAACCACACTGCTTCACCACTTTGGATACACATTATTGTATGCAACCTTGGTAAACATAATAGCCTCTTTAAATCATACTAATCACTGTAAAAAAAATAAAAAATGCTGGGTTACTCACAATGGTCTATATGTAGAGGTAGTGTTTTTCAACCACCGATAAAACTTCCAGTGAAATGTATATTTGACTATTTTCGATTTCGAAAGGTTCCTTTTACTGCATCGAGGTTGTAATGTAATAACAATACATTCAGTTAAATAGACGTAAGCATTCATTTAGTTGTTCAAGCGTAAAACGGGATGAAAGACCATGTAACCGCTAGCTTCGTCAGAATCAGTAGGCGAACACAGAAACTCTATTGAAGATACTGGGATAAAACAAAAGGTCATATTTTAAAGACATGACAGGGGAAATTGGAATTGAATGCATTGTTTCTTATCCGGTCTGAGACCCACTTAATACTGTATATATTTATCAGGCAGTTAAGAGAGAACGTGGCAATTTTAGAATGGAAAGACAGTTCACCGGAAGCACTGAACCTGGCTGGCTGAAATTAAAAGTCTGTGAGCATATACCCCATTTCATCATGATGTCCAAACACAAATCAATTAAGTTAACTTAATTGTTTTCACAAATATAAGTGCATTGACCCTGATGACCTGTTTCCACTGAGTGGTACGGTACAAACCGAATCATACCACCTTTTCGGCACCCTCTGCGCAGAGGTTGCCAAGGGTACCAAAAGGCAGAGCTAGACACGCAACTGAACGCTATTGGTTTACAGAGATAGGTCATTCGCTACCGCAGCAAGCCAAAATGAAACAATGGAACCGCCATGTTTTAATACACAGCCGAGACATTACACCGTAATAATATATACATATAATAACAAGCCATGGTCGACCCGAGCTCAAACAAACCTTGTCCTTGTCTTGATGAACAGCCACAAAGCCAAGATAAACAAAATCTGCTGTGCCCTGTTATCATTTTGACAAGCTTGTTAGGGTTAGGGTTCCAGAGCGCTCATCATCTCGTCTATATTTTAAATAATAAACTTTTTGAGCTCATGTTAATAACGTGCGTGTGATCATTAAAGCCATTTGACATACGATCCTGTCAGAAAAGGAACAAACGTGATAGTGAAGCGCAAAAAAACAAAGGAGAAGCCGGAAAAAACAACAGCAAATGATGCGTCTGCAACCACTGACTGTGGGCTATATTGTGTGTTGTTTTTTAACCCAAATAAGCACTAAGGGTGCTTTTACACCTACACTTTTGTTTCGGAACCTGTCTCGTTTGCCCAGTTAGCGCGGTTCGTTTGGCATATGTGAACAGGGCAATCGCGCTCTGTTCCGCGCCAAAGTAATCGCTCCGAGACCGCCTGAATGAGGTGGTCTCGGCTCGATTGAAACGAACCCTGGAGTGGTTCGATTGCAGTGAGAAAGCGATCCGATCCGAGCGCAGTTATATCACAGTGTTTTATGGATATGTAATAGGCTTACGGCTATATAAAGAGAGAATTATGAGTAGGGCGGGAAGTTTGCGAGTCTCCGGATGCCCGCAAACGACTGATAATCTCCCGGTAATCTCGCGTCTCCCTCCCGGTCCTCATATAGGCATCGTCGCGCACCCTTCTCACCCCTCCCCACCGCATCTCTCCTCAGACACGTCGCGCGCGCACCCTGTCAATCACCACCAAACCACCACCTCTCCTGACAGCTGAGCGGGACGCTGCAAAATAAACCCTGACACTCTGACCAATGTGAGGAGAGTTTACTCGCACATGACTTGTTTTAGCTCTTTTGGTCCGATTAGAAACTTTGCAGTGTGAAAGCGAACCGCTCCAAGAGCAAAGAGCAACAATGTAACATTTGTAATCTCTGTTTCGGAACAACTTAATCAATTCACAGGTGTGAAAGCACCCTTAATGTATGCTGTGTGTAGTTTTTCTGTAATTATTAACACATCGGAGACTGAAAGGGTCTGTATGCGTTGCATTTATTCATTTATTTAATATAATTGCCGACCTTACAGTAGGCTATCTCATTATCATTGATCTGCAGTTATAATCAAATCATGTTTATAGAAAAGTTAGTAATAAACATTTTTAAACAAGTATTTATGTGTAAAGCGTCTGTTTTGTGAGAAGTGCTTCTCATATGATATGTGAATGACCCATATAGCTTTACTGTAGACATTTCCTCGAGCGAAACTGACGTCGTCTGGACCTTTCTGTCGTACACCATGCCCACCAAAAAGTACCATTGTTACCCTTTTAGCAGTGGAAACACAAGCAAGATAAATGTGACCTGTACCGTACCACTCAGTGGAAATGGGCCGTTAAACAATTAGGTTGTTCCCAAAAACTCAAAAATTGTGTTGACTGAGCTCATTTTAAATAAGAAGATTGAAAAGGCAAATATCATTTTTCGAGTGACGTAGTGTAGAGTATATAGTGAATCTGCAGCTCACCGTGTCTTTCCTCCACTGGTGTGAGCCTTTATTACAGCCCTCCTGAGACAGAAAAGTGTTAAAATCAGACGTCTTCCTCTTACAGCAGCTCCAGTACTTCATCCTGAAACACAGATAGAACACTTAGATTATAGTTTACTGATCCATTATTGGTAAATTCACATATTAAAGGATCAAAATGGCAAAGATAAAGACAATCTAAATGCTGAAGATTAAAAAACAAAATAATTAAAACCATATCAGAATATAATGTAATAGAACATTATATGTATGAATGTATGCATGTACGTATGTATGTATGTATGTATGCATGCATATATATATATATATATATATATATATACACACACACACACACACACACACACACACACACATGCATAATGCACATTATGCACACTCATAAAATAAGATGATAAAATGTAATGTTTGTTCAGTGTGATTTCTACGTTCTGCTCACCCCTCATGAAAAATGGGAACTCCAGAATGATATAAACACATCTCTTCATCGGTCTTTGGTCCGTTGTATGTCTAATAATCATAACAGCATCATATTAGCATGCATATTTCAGGAAAAATGCATAACAGTTTACAATATAAGGCAGTGTTTGTTAAAATTACTCAAACAACAAAACTACTATGCTAAAGCATAAATAAATCAAATGTTGCATGGTTTACATTATGTCGAACCTGAATCAAGTGTTATTATTGTAATATTTACTACAAAAGTATTTTATAACATCACATTTTATATGTTTTAGTTACTCTGTGTTCTTGTTTTGTCTTATTTGACTATTTAAATATCTATGTTGTCGTTGTTGTTTTTTGCATTTTAAAATGGACTTAAGTCAAAACTTAAAATACAGCTTAAATAAGAGTTCCATTTTATGTTTAATATTTTTATTTGTCTATTATTATTATATTTTTAATGTCTATTCTGTTTCAAGAAACATTTTACTGCCACACTTCAGCAAAGATGAAAATATACATGTACAAATATGAGTTTGTTTCACTCCAACATAATTATAAATCCTAATTTGAATGCTTTTTTCCATAGCTGCATATAACATTAACACTGCACAAATACTAGCTAAAATAAAACAATAAAATTGATTAGATGTACCAATTACACCAAAATAAAAATGATTAAAGTTGCAGTATCTATAGTGTTGATAAAATGACATTTCCGTGCACAATAAATGCAAAACAAACGCTTTCAGACCTTCATGCAACCTCCATTTTTACACGCGGTCCCGACTTTGACTTCACTTCCTTCCTCTTCTGCAAATCAAACAGAAACACAATTCAGACGATAGATTCATAAGTAAAACGAGGATACATTTCAGCTTAATTTCATTATGGTTCGGAGGAAGAAAAGACATTTTGATGTTTAATCATTTCTAGTATTTCATTCATTCATTCATTCTCCTTTGGCTTAGTCCTATATTTATCAGTGGTAGCCACAGCGGAATGAACTGACAACTTATCCAGCATATATTTTACACAGCGGATGCCCTTCCAGACGCAACCCAGTACTGGTAAACATCCATACACACTTATTCACTACGGCCAATTTAGTTAATTTAATTCACCTATAGCGCATGTGTTTGGACTGTGGGGGAAACCGGGCCACCCGGAGGAAACCCACGCCAACACGGGGAGAACATGCAAACTCCACACAGAAATGCCAACTGACCCAGACGGCACTGGAACCAGTGACCTTCTTGCTGTGAGGTGACAGTTCTAACCACTAAGCCACCGTGTCACCATTCTCAAATTTATTAAATCTTAAAATAAAAGTGTAAGTGAAAGTGGATTCTTCTCTAAATAATATTGAAGTATATAGAAGTTTGGGATGGGTGATATGGACATATTTCAGTCATTCAAAAAAGCATTCAACCCGTTTTTAAACCTTTACAGTATGGGGAAGCAAATCTGCTATACATATCAGTAAACAACACTTTGAGAGAATAAAAAACAAGACCGAGGTAAAAGGCAACTAATAATTCAATTTTTACCCATTTACATAACAGAACAACATAAAAAGAAAAACTTATGAAGCTAAAATGTATTTTGCACTCAAAATAGTCTAATTTTACTTTACTTTACTTACCTTTTACTTTTACTACACCTATTTTACAAGAAAAGTATTTATTGAATATATACAGTTGAAGTCAGAATTATTAGCCCTCTTTCGATTTTTTTTTCTTTATTAAATATTTCCCAAATGATTTTAACAGAGCAAGAAATGTTTATAGTATGTCTGATAATATTTTTTCTTCTGGAGAAAGTCTTATTTGTTTTATTTCGGCTAGAAAAAAGTAGTTTTTAATTTTTTTAAAAACATTTTTGGGACAAAATTATTAGCCCCTTTAAGCTATATATTTTTTAATAATCCACAGAACAAGCAATCAATACAATAACTTGCCTAATTACCCCAACCTGCCTAGTTAACCTAATTAACCTAGTGAAGCCTTTAAATGTCACTTTAAGCTGTATAGAAGTGCTTTGAAAAATATCAAGTAAAATATTATTTACTGTCATCATGAAAAAGGTCAAATAAATCAGTTTTTGGAAATATTTTAATAGTTTTTAAAACTATTATGCTTAGAAATGTGCTCAAACAATCTCCCCTTCATTAAACAGAAATTGGGGAAAAAAATAAACAGGGGCGCTAATAATTCTGACTTCAACTGTACATTGCCTATTGGTAGGCTTTATTTTCCAGTTTCAGGCTACTTATTATATTTTCCTGCATAGCCTGCTGTGCGTGTTCATTTACAATGGTATGAACCACTATAGGGGTGGTCAAATGCATGTTTCTATTTTTTTATTTTTAATTAATAATATTATTATTTGAAATACAGATCAATGGGAGCATGCTTCATAAATCAAGCTTTATTTGGGTGGTATTGTAATGTACGTTTACCTTTTTCTTCAATGTGATTGGCTTCTTCTGCGAGTCTGAGCTTCTCGAGAGCCTGATTCAGAGATGGAGCAACTTTCCTCTGCAGGTTCACCAGTGGCTCATCAGCACTGAAACAACAACACACTAATTTAATCTTCCTGCTTGTTCCAAACTTGTTTGAGATTCTTAAACACGAAAGATGTTTTCAGAATCAGTATGAGATTTATTTGCCAAGTGTGTGCAAACAAACAAGGATTTTTTATTTTTGGTTTACAGGAGCTCAGGGTACATGCATACAGTTCTCATTTCAACACACTAAATTCTTTCCAGCTCATGTATATACCGTAATACAGACAGGGTTCTCAAAGCCCACACTAACACAGCCCCAGTTCTCCTTATGCAAGCACATCTCATAAAACATAACTTAACACCAAGCGGCAACCTCCCGCGTTGCCTCGGGAAGCCAATACGGAAGTAACTAAAACTGCAATTCATTGATCCGCCTTGGGGGGAGCTGCCTCCAGGAAATCCAGGTGATTTCTGATTGCAATGGGAAATTGTCCATTTTTACAGCTGATCAAACATGCTTACAGCTAGCTACAAAAGATAGCTCTGGTGCATATAGCCATGATTAACCTTCATAACAACTGTGAGGGGAAGAATTTTTTATAACTCATCCGTTTTGTTTTTATTCAGTTATATTAAACCTGCATAATTAAGGGCGTGGCCACTTGAGTGACAGCTAGGTCTTGCTGTCTCGTCACTTCAGCTGATTCCGGCTGATTAGCCGCTGAGCTCTGCATATACAGCGTATTGTTTTGTTTTATGTTTCTTTACACAGTCAGTTGCCTTTTGGGATTATTTCCAACAATTATCAGATGATATGGCATGCTGTGTGCACTTTATTGTGCTCACAAACCATTCACAAGTGAGTGAAGTTATATACTTATAGACCATCTCTATAAATGTATTTGTTTTATTTACGTTTTATTTATGATCATTTTTTATTAATAATTTTCTTTAGAGCTGTAATGCACCTCAGAATCTGACAGATTGATTAGCTGTAGGCTCTAGAACAGTCACCTGAAGCATTGTCATACAATGTTATGCCTAGATTTGATAAATAGTCCTGCATTTACTAAGACAGACTATATTTGAAGTGTTTGGAAGTAGTTCGCGTTTCCTCCTGTTGAAAAACGTCATAAGACTGTTTACATAAGACTGAATATTTGTCAGTTACCTATGGGTAATGACACGGATTCTACATCCATATATTTTACAGTTTAAGCCACAGGTGTCAAACTCAGTTCCAAAAGGGCCGCAGCTCTGCACAGTTTAGTTCCAACCCTAATTAAACACACCTGATCAAACTAATTGAGTCCTTCAGGCTTGTTTGAAATCTGCAGGTAAGTGTGTTGGAGCAGGGTTGAAACTAAACTGTGCAGGGCTTCGGCCCTCCAGGAATTGAGTTTGACACCCCTGGTCTATGCTTAACACACACACATATATCCACAAAAGGTTTCCGAAAGACATTTAAATAAGGGGAAAATAAAGAAAACAATAAAAATAGTACATACACATCAAGATGGATTGTGAGCATTGATTACCATGTTTGACTTTTTTTAATTGAGCAGATAAGAAATTAAATAAACATATTTATTCAAAAGTATATACAAATAAGCTGTTTTAGGGAGAATGACCAAAGAAGCATTGTTTTTTCCACGAGCGGAGCGTTTGTTTTCTGTTGTTGTCAATGCCATTGCCGCGTTTTGTGATTGGACATTTTTATAGTCATCGCTAGGCCCACACGGAATCTGCGTGCGCAGAATTCCGCAGATTTTCCACAGATTTTCCGTAAAATTCTGCAGATTTCTAGCCCATTATTAATTCTATTTATATACTTGAGTAAATGTGTAAATCTGAATTTATTCAGTTTTTATTAAGTAATTTATTATTTACTTTTTATTTAATATATTAAGGTTTTAGTTATGATACTCCGCTGGATACTCCCAAAATAATTCAGCAGAAATCCGCAGATTTTTACCAAAATTCTCCGCAGAAATAGCAAAAAAACGTCCGCAGATTCCGTCTGGCCCTGGTCATCGCTGAAAAGTGCACCGCCCAGAGTCACTTTTGAGCTGTCCATCCAATCTCAGTGGAGGAGGGCCAGGACTATACCACACAACTGTTAACAACAAATCTGCTAAAGCCTTTCAACCTGTAAATGGTACAGTGGGGAGGCTCTGTATCATAGAAACAGACTGAATAAAAACGATGCGCTGCAAAAACAGATCAGTGATCACACTTCTACAGTGCAAAAACGCTTTGATGAACACACAGTCTTAGTTTACAAAAAACAGACACGTAAATAAACTATTATTTATGGGCAAAGATAGCAACTGAAGTGCTATTTTAAGCTGGAACTTTTTTAAGATGAATATGGCCTGAGGGAAAAAAATTATTTTTATGCCTAGATGTTTCAGAGCATAAAGATCTGTAGCGTCTGAATGAGGGAAGATATTTTGATAAATGTTCAAAACCAGTATCCACTGACTACCATAGAGTTTGTTTGTTTGTTTGTTTTTCTACTATGGAAAGTAAGGGCCTACTCACACTATGCCATCCGTACCGTGCCCAGGTCCGTTTCCCGGATTGTTTGAGAAGTGTGAGTGCGCTGAATCGGGCTCAAGCACGGTTCACTAGGCCGGCCCTGGCCCGGTTGGAAGAGGTGTGCCTGAGCGCGGTTCACTTGGGCTTTGGCGCGGTACGCTTGTGTGTGAGTGCAAAACGCGCCAAAGCCCGAAACTGAAAGCGAGACATCACTTTTAAGGGACTGTTTCATATGGATTTATTAATCATTCTTACTGTTCAGTGAACGCAAACTACCGTAGATTATTAAAGACGCAAACCCTCACTGCACGACAGCTGCGCGCCTTCAGCAGACCTCCTCATTCCTGCAGCACGAGCTTTGCTTATGATTGTTTTTGAGCGCCAAAAGTGGCGGATCTATTCGGCAAAATATCTGACTGCGTGTCCCCGCATCCCTAAGGAGTGTTTGGCGGAATATTTGACTGCATGTCACTGCATATCAAACGACTTAAACGATATAACTAGAGAAATCTCCACTGTGCTGCTGAGTGAGAGAGCACTTCTCACTGAACAGCGCAGCAGCGATGACGTAAGCGTGCCGAAGCCCGTTTGTGGTGTGAGTGTGGGCTGTAGGGGGAGACGGGAGGGGGGACAAGCGTGCTTTGGCCCGGTTCGAGGCAAGTGTACCTAGTGTGAGTACGGCCTAAATGGCTACCATTACTTTAGCACTGTGTGTTTAACAGAATAAAGAAACTTGAACAGATTTGGAGCAAGCAAAGGGTGAGTAAAAGCTAAGTCAGAGTCTTGGCGTTTCAGTGAACTGTCTCTTTAAGAATGAAGATGGTATACCTGGGTCTCTGGATGAACTCCACTGGTTTTGGTGCTTGAATGATGTACTCATTAAACTTGGGTTTGAGATCCTCCAGCTCTTTCTTCTCTCCTGAAACCTTCACGTCTGGTTTCACTGGTTCAAGCGGCTTCTCTTTGTTATGAGGACCTTTAGTGCAGCCCTGACAAAATCATCAAATCATATATACTGTATTTATTTAAATGCCATGTTCAATTCAGTTTAAGTTCTCTTGTACAGCATGTTTCATAATAATTATCAAACCAAAGCAGCTTCACAATAGGTGCACATTAATACATTACTGTCAAAATCACAAAGATTATGGAGTTGCGTATAGGGTTGGCAGTATACTAACCTCCAGTTATATTGTATATAGTGAATTTCAGGGGTGACATGGTGGCTCAGTGGTTAGCACTGTTGCCTCACTGGTTCGAGACCAGACTGGGCCAGTTGGCATTTCTGTTTCCCCCACAGTCCAAATAAATGCGCTATAGGTGAAACTAAATTGGCTGTAGTGTGTGTGTGTGTGTGTGTGTGTGTGTGTGTGTGTGTGTGTGTGTGTGTGTGTGTGTGTGTGAATGAGTGTATGGATGTGGTTTGCAGCTGAAAAGGCATTCGCTGAGTAAAATATTTGCTGGATAAGTAGGCGGTTCATTCCGCTGTGGCATCCCCTGATTAATAAAGGGACAAAGCTGAAGGAAAAAGAATGAATGATAGTGACTTTCCATAGAAAAAAAAAATATGTTCGTTCACTTATTCATTTTCCTTCAGCTTAGTCCCTGATTTATCAGGGGTCGCAACAGCAGAATGAACCACCAACTACTATGTTTTGAAGTGTATTTAATACATGTCAGCAACATCAGCTATTTTCATGAACATTTTCAAAAACTGTTCATTTAAATTAGATTCAATAAAAAAATACAAGAAAGAAACACAAGAAATTAAATTTAATTTTTCATATTAATATATTATAAAAATGCTACAATTTTCCTGATAAAACTTTGCTGGATATCTTTAAGCAAGTTAATTTCATAAAAAAAAACTTCTACAGCCATTAAAAGTAGCACAATCCAACTTTATATTATATTTTATTACATTATATTAGTTTTACAGTAAGAGGAATTTTCAGCTCTGATAAAAGGGTGTAATCTGTTGAAGATGCATAAACTGCAAGCACCATGATGGAGAGACATTCATGAAAATATTTGCATGCATGGGGATTTTATTGCTTTACTTACGTAGAATTTTGAATAAAATAAATGCATGCTTGGTTTGGCATATTTCAATTAATGCTATTAAGACATACCAGTTTAAATTAGGTTAAAAAATGTATTAAAGTATGAATGCAAATTTAGTACTTTATGCCTCTTTTCATTAGATTAGCACCATCTTGGCCACTTTTTAAATCCAAGTTAAAAACATTCACCACACAAATGCATTTTATTTCACATTTTACTGCCTTTTAAACACGCAAAAGCTTTTATTTTCTTTTATTGTTTCTATTTACAGGGTTCTTACAAATTTTCCAGCTTCAAATTCCAGCACTTTTCAAGCACTTTCAAGGTGCATTTTTCTGCTTTTTTAGCACGGTAAATTGCATTCATATATGCCGTATGTACTTTTTCCACATCTAAATCCATTGTGATATAAAAACACAATATAACATTTCAACCTAAATTGTTGAATACTTTGGAGCATATATTTTTTGAGATAGTTCACCTAAAAATGCTAAAAAGTTAATAAACAAATAAAAGTTCAGTTATTGGATGAAGTATCTTTCTAAGTTTGGTCTCTTAGCTAAAGCCGAAATCTAAAAAAAAAATAGTTTACAATCAGATTTTTTCATTATATTTCATGTGCATTGCTATTCAAAATTCTTAACAAATGAAATCCTCATGAGTCTGAGAATATTTTTGCTGCAAATTAATGAACTGTTCCTATGCCAACTGTTTTGAAAACCAGTCACCAAATATGGAAACCATAGTTTGTATCGTATGCTTTCATTTACATTCCTTTTTATCACTTTTATTTTTGGTTTATTTACAGGCGTTGCAAGCTTTGTTTACTGCAGCAAGTTAACATGTCAACTGTTTTAAACCATTCCGGAGCACTGCGTTTTGTGTTTTAAGGTGCAAATATGCATTCTGCGTGATTGTCTCCTAAATCTGCACATTCGGTAAACACATTTCTAGCCTTGCAATTTCAAATTCAAGAAGGTTCAAGCACTTAGTCCAAAATCCAAGCACTTTTCTAACCTTGAAAACACATAATTAAAAATCTAGCATTTTCCAGGGTTTCCAGCACCCGTACGAACCCTGTATTCAACATTTTGCTAACACTTTATTTTGATTGTCCATTTGAGTGTTAGTAGACTGTCTGCTTAATATCTGCTGATATGCTCCTTCAACAGACATTAAACTGATTATAAGAAAGTTTGAAAGTACATGTCAACTTACACTAACCCCAACCCCAACCTAACAGTCAAATTATAATCTAATGAGAATTAGTTGGCATGTAGATGCAATGTAACTTCAACAAACGGACCATCAAAATAAAGCGTGACCGACAATTTTAATTAGATTTATTTTGTCTAATTTTTGTTGTTTGTGGTTTTTAGTTCTTGAAAAGCACATTGGTCATTTTTGGGTGTTTTAACTGTGTTATATAATTAAATTGGCACTGTCGTTTATTCATTTTCCTCAGAAAAAGCATGCAGTATTTAGTGATCATCACACAAACATTTATTTCAGCACAAGCTGTTTTACTAAACCTAGAAACAAGAGTGAAAACGTCTTCTTCAGAGGATCTGCCCTTCTTACCGCAATACTAAGAAAATCAGAGAAGTCTGTTGTTCGTCTCTTACAGCACGACCAACCCTGAAGACAGATGAAGACACTTTTAGGAATTATTGCAATATCATAATAATAGAGCATTTCAAATATTTTTTTCAGAACACAAACAGTGAAAGATACTAAATAAAAGCACAGGCCATTTGCTTTCTAATTATCTTTTATTGTTACAGCTATAGTAAAACATGTATACTATAATGTACAAAATAGTTCCAGGCAAAAATTAATCACATGCAAAATAAGAGTTTCTGACATTATATAAGAGTGCGTGTTTACTGTGTGTACTTATTATTAACATAAAAATACACACATGCATGCATTTATTTGAGAAAGTGTTTATTTATATTTAAAAAATAAATATACATGATAAAAATTATTTCTAAATATCTATGTAACAAAAATGTTTGTTTTGATGTATGTGAATGCATTTCATATACATATATATTATTTACCTAAAAATAAAACACACACACACACACACACACACACACACACACACACACACACACACACACACACACACACACACACACACACATATTATGTAAAAAACAAACTTTTATTTTTGATGCGGTTAATCTTTGCCCAGCATCGGAAAATAAATATTTTTATTATATTGTGTATTAAACACACATACACACACCTTCAGAGCATCATGAAACACGGGGACTCCAGGATGATGCGTGCAGGAATCTGCAAAAGATTATTTACACTGAATAAACCATAACACATAAACAAAAACATCTTTAAAATATTAATAAAACATAAAAGAAGCCACTGGATACTATGATAAATGACATGTGAATTATATTATTATTTTTACTATTTTTTTTTACAATTACATTTATTATTTTTCCATTTGTTTATAAAAAAGGTGCACAATTAAATGCAAAAAAAAACTTGCGTAATACTTTTGATATATATCTGAATTATATTATTCTTTATTTTTATGATTACATTTATTTTTTTTCCATTTGTTTATGAAAAAGATGCAAAATTAAATACAAAAAAATAAACAAACTTGCGTAATAATTTAGATATTCAAGCAACATATACCCATGCATGCATGCTTTGACATCGAAGTAAATGTGGCTTACAAATACAATGTTTGCACTGTTCAATTCTCGCAAAACCTTTTTAAATTAATGCTTAATACATAACAGATTGCTTAATAGTTACAACTTTATTTGCTATACACGTTTTAGTAAATAATGGTGTAATATTACTTCTTTTTTCCCACATACACGTAAAACAACACATATAAAATATACAATATGGAATAATAGAAAATAATAATGTACCTTTTTATGTTTTATGGTTTTTTTATATAGTAAAAATGCATTTTAATGCATTTCTTTCTTCTGTTCAGCACAACAGAAGATATTTAGAAGAATGTTAGAGACCTGTAACCATTGACTTCTGTTGTTTTTATGCTTTTCTTACAGATGTCAATGGTTACAGGTTTTCAGCTTTCTTAAAAATATATTTGTATTCAACAGAAGATAAACTCATAAAGGTTTGGAAACACTTGAAGGAGAGTAAATAGTGTGTAAATGTTCATTCATATGTGAACAATCCCTTTAACTAACCAATAGCAACACAATATTTCTGACTACAATGTGTGGCTTAAACCACATGCAGGACATTATTAAACCTTTAATTTGGTCATAGAATCGTAACAGTACATAAGTAAATACAAAACGAGTAAACAAACAATCCACATAATAATGTTTTGTGAATAAACTTGGCGTAACAAACACTCACCGTCCGGGTTGTTTTCAGGATCGAATCGCTGCCCGCAGCCTTTATTATAACACAGCGCTGACATTGCGGACGCTTCACGACACAAATGAGGTATTTACGAGATATAATAGCTGAAAATTGTTTATTTTATTGCACTAAACGTTCGTCTTGATGTGTCTGGCGTGCGTCTGTCTGTACCTCTGCCCGGAAATTCACGCGAGGCGCTCGGGAAAATTCGCGAACTTTTCTCTGACACCCGACCGCAGCAACGGAAATAAATCGGAAGAGCGGCTCTGACGTGTGAAAGTAGGGTGAAATATATAATTATTGTTTTCAATTTTCTATTTTAATGACTCACTGTGTGTTATATAATTATATTATGTATAAAAAAATCACTATTAAATAGTAATATTATCTAAATAGTAATATTATAGTAATACTAATCGATGCTAAAATGGATAACATTGTCACGTGACAGTTGCTACTTTTCTCACCGAAAGTAAGGACATACCAATCACAGCCATTTATGGTTTCCAAATAATAACTATTTTCTGAAAACTCTTATCAGAGATCTCAATTATTGGAATTTGTTTGTATAAATCGTTAGGTGATGCACTATATAAATATCTCAAATTATAGTAAATAATGAAAGACATTCAAATGCTTATAAATGAAGATTTCTGGGCCACCAAACGCCCTCTGGAGGCAGAATTATGTTCCACTAGAAACAATGTATACCGAGATTTGCCCGACGCCGCACATGGCAGGGGCTCGTGCAACATCGGCAAAGATCGGAATATTTTGTATATTTTATGTTCTTCATAAAATTTTGTATATTTTATGTTCTTCAGCCGCAAATGAAATGCGACATTTTGATTAAATGTATTAGTTATTATGATAATACTTAAATCTATTCATACATAAGGTATATCAGGAGCAAATCACTAATGACAAAACTGAATGATCAGCTAAAGGCAATATTTGTCATTTTAATGAATTTGCTGCATTAAAAGAGCAATATTTGATCTCTGAATGGAATTGCTTTCATCTCTGAAATCAATTTTAAGGGAACATTTTTACCTTTATATGACAGAAGATGTCATATGTCAATATGGAGCAAAATCTCTAAGGAACATTTCCAGTATCTTGTTGAATCTATGCCACGAAGGCAGTTCTGAGGGCAAAAGGGAGGCCAACCCGGTTCTAGTAAGGTGTACCTAATAAAGTGGCCAGTGAGTGTATAGTCCAAAAAGTGTCATAATTCTAGAAAATTCTACACAAACATGCAGCTTAAGTGTTTATGACTTCAAATGTTTTCTAAGTTAAATTTAGCTGAAAATACACCAACCTCCCACCAAATCACTATTAAAGAGGCACTTTTATTGTAAATGTTTGTCAATGACACAATGCTAATAAATGGCACACAACCCACATTAGTAGATACAATTCTTAAGAAAAAAAAGCAGAAAAAAAAGAAAAAAAGAGAGAGAGACCCATAATGTCAGAACATGAGCAGATATTTAGTACACTATTTGACACCGGCCTGTCATAATCATCAATATATGGACTTAATCGCTCAACACGTGGACATGAGCTGAATCACTTTTGGTGATGCAATATTTATAGGCCATACATAAAATGATTGTGCAACATCTCTATCTCTATTGGAGGTGTCAGTAAGGTTAAAGCACTATAGTATTTACTATAAATAACTATAGTATGTTTTAATGTGCGCGTCTGACACCTGGAAATAGGTCTGCTAGCAGATAACACAGCCTCTGTTATTTTTTATCTTGTAAACATTTATTATCATTTATTTAGGATATGCCTTTTCACATTTAGATTCCGACGCCTGATTATTAAACTGTTAAAATGACTGTAAATAAATGAAATATTCTTCAGTATTAAATATGATGTGTTCTTTGGAATAATGTAATTGCATTGTGGTGATATTATATAGTCATTCTGGCATTATATAATAGCATATTATTTTAAAAATGACAATAATATAATTTATCACAATATATTTTGGTGCAATATCATACAGTGAAGTAAAGATATCGTGACAGGCCTAGTGTTGATCACATTTAAAGTTTTCTAAATGACGGAGCGCATTATTCTGCAGAAACCGAAGAGCAATATTTTGATTACAACCCTAACAATTACGCAAATGAGCACAGGAACATGAAAGACAAAAAAAAAGGCCACACTGTCGGTAATAAATGTTAATAAAGACGAGTTCTGTGTGTTGCAGACAGATCAAATGAAAGCATGTCGTCCACTAAAGTGAAACTTGCGTCAGATCTGTAGTGCATATAGTTCTTCAGTCCGCTGAATAATGCGCACTTTAAAATTCATTAGTGATGTTATTGTCTGTTTTCATGCATCCGTTTCACTATCGTCAGACTGACCCTAACATGCAATCTCTGCTCGCAGCACCAAAAAGGAAAAGCTGAAAACTCTCCCAATAAATACACACTTATGTCAATTTAGCATTTACAATCATTTAAATCTATGGAAGCTCATTTCTGTCACAGAACTACAACATCATCACAAAATATGCACTTACCACAATTGTACACTTGTATATTTTGCATTCGTTATTTACTCCTTTAATATGCGTGGTCATTTTGTTACACTGTTGATAAGGTCACAAAATAAACTGCACGCATGTATAGACAGACTCGATAAAAATGATTTCAAATTCGATGCATATTTTTATTAAACATTTTCATGTAAAATAAAATGACTGATTTACTAGGTTGTCTATGATAGAGTTGCTTTTAATTAGGATAATGCTGAATAATAATAACAATAATATAAAAGTATGACAATAAAAATAAAAACACAGTTTTAGTTTGTATGTTCAAGGGCTGCACGATATTGGAACAAATAATAATACTGCGATATTTTGTTTTCCTGCAATAGATTTTGCGATGAATACAATTTGACCAGATTTTTATTTTAATAACTGGCGCAGTGTCACCAGGCCATTTTTAAAATGTGCATCTTTGGATGAAAACAAAGCTAACAAAAAAGTAAGGGTGTACTCACACTAGGCAGTTATTTTGAACCGTGCTAGGGCACGATTGATACCCCCCTCTCCCCTGTGCCCCTCAGCCCCCACACTGTATTTTACCATCCAAGCTGGAGCAAGCGACTGTTCAGTTTAACCCTTTAACAGGCATCATGACCACCTGGTTGACCTTTTATCAATAGGTTATCATTATTTTTTAAATTTTGCTTATTACTATTTGTCAGAGTTTTGTCAGTTTATTATTTAATACCAGATGTGGGCCAAAAACATTATTTCCTTAAAAGTGCATCTTAAAAGGTTAACAGACGAGAAGCGCTCTCACTCCCTACAATGGAGATTGGTTTAGTTATATTGTTTTGTATTATATTTAGTCGTTTGGGATGCAGTGACAGTCAAATCTTCTGCTGAACAGACTCAGCACTTCTAAATATTCATGAAAGTCCTCATGCTGCCGGTATTAAAAAAAAAAAAGTACTAATACTTTCCTTCTTAGACTTTACAGGCCTGAAACTTGCCTATAGCACTTATTCATTGTTGCTGTTATAGTTGTGTAAGTTGCTTTCTTGTCCTCATTTGTAAGTCCCTTTGGATAAAAGCGTCTGCTAAATGACTAAATGTAAATGTATTAGGAGGTTTGGTGAAGGTGCAGCTGAAGTGCAGTGAGGGGTTTGAGTCTTTAATAAACTACGACAGTTTGCATTGATTGAAAAGAATGAATAATAAATCCATATGAAACAGTCCCTTAAAAGGTGATGTCGCGACTTCAGTTTCGTGGTCAGGCACGCTTTGCAAATACTATATAAGTGTACCACAGCAAAGCCCAACTGAACCTCGCTCTGGCACACCTCTTTCAACCGGGCCAAGGCCTGTGCGCGATTCGGAGCACTCACACTTGTCAAACAAACCGGGAATTGGGGTCAAACGGTTCGGATAGCCTAGTGTAAGTACACCTGAAGTCTAAATTGTAAGATAAATTATTGAGATTAGAATTTGTAAATTCTGCAACAGAAACAAGCCCCCATAAACCCCTTAAAACTATTTCAAAGCCATCTCCTTTAATCAAAGCATCATGGACCAACCATGCACTCTAAAGAACAATAGAAAATTCATCGTTTGTTGAAGAACTCCTTCAACTTTTCCATTCTGCATGACTGACTTTAGTTTAGTGTTTCACAGTCGCTGCTGTTTCTCCTCATCTCCTGACCTCCTCTTTGCCTTCCTCCAGCTCCACCAGACACAGCTCCAGGTTTTTGTAGCGGTCCGGGTTCAGGCTGTCTTTCATCTTCTTCTTGATGTATTTGACAACATCCTCCGTGCCTTTGGCTTTGGGATGGTAGTGATTGAGCTGGTATCCATGCAGGTTCTCCTCGGTTCCCGGAGTCACCAATCCAATCAGGAAGCGCAGAAACATGTCCCACTGTCCATTTGGGGAAGCCAGCGCACGGTCGATCGCAGGACGGTACAAGTCGATGACAGAACGATCCTTATTTGAACCCGGCAACCAAGACGTCATCTTGTTCGGTTCGATCACATTCTTCCCGTTTTTCCTGTACGCCACGTATACATACATAGCAGCGATGTACTCCTGGACGGTGACGTGGACAAACTTGAAAACCCACGTTCTGACGTCGGCACTTTCTCGCTTGACCTCAGTGGTCAATCCATCTCGACATTTCAAATCATCGTATTTCAGACCAACAGCTTGCAAATCGTCCACCGTAAAATAATCCCGTGCTTCTTGAATCATCCGATACGCCATCTTTCCCATCAGCTCCGTGAAGTTCTTGTCAAAGTCAGTCCACTTTTGCGCATCCACGTTGCATCCGCGATATTTCTCGAACGAGCGGTTCATCTGAACCACGATGTACTGTGAATAAAACGCCGTAATCCCAGGTGGATGTTTGCCAAATTCAGGATCCCGAAATGCTCGTTCGTAGATATACGCCACCATCCAGCTGAACAGAGGAAGATGGCAGATGATCTCCAGGGCTTTGGAGCGTTTCATGTGGTTGTAAACTTTTCGCCCGAGTTCCGGCTCGGGGGTCCTCTTAGTGAAGAACTCTTCCTTTTTATCATCGGTCCATCCTCGTAACTCAACATACCTGTCGACTAAATTTGAAGGGATTCGATAGGTGTCAGTGACATGGCTAGTAATCCAAACTTTGCAATGAGGAAGCAACGTGCCTTTGATTAAGTTGGTGAGAAGAACGTCAAACTTTGCTGGCTCTCTAGCGCTTGTTATAGTTTTGTTATTTTTGAAGTCCAGCGGATGCTGACACATCTCTAAAGAGTCGATAATGAAGAGACACAAACAGTCTTCCTTCTCAAGGAATTTAATGTTTTCGGCTTCTCCGTAAAAGTAGGAGATAACCTCTAGGAAGCTCCGATCTTTATCCTTTCCGAAGTTCAGATCTTTTGCAGGCAGCGGGAAGATGAATTGAAAGTCTCGATTGGTTTTTTCCTCCATCCAATCGATAATGAACTTGCTGATTGCCACCGTTAGACCGCAGGCGGGGACTCCTGTCATTATGACGGTACGGACTGGTTTTTGGTCTTGAGGGAGGGGGCAGAAGATGTCGGCGGGTCTGATTGCGGTCTCCTCGATTGTGTACGGTATCTTTCGGACCTCGTTCTCAGGGTTTACGACATCTCTTCGGCCTCGGATTACGGTTACCGGTTCAACGTAGACGTCGCTAATGTAGCGCTGCTGACCCGGACGACAGCGGCCTTCATAAAGAGAGTAATAGCGTCTGTCGTGGGCAATTTTCAGGTCATGTTGTAGTAAGACTGAAAAGAGAAAACAAAAACAATCTACATCTTAACACCGTGATGTTTTGATAATGCCAAAAGTAGCTGAAAGAAAGCTGCATCATCTATCGGGTGATGTGGTAAAGCTGCTGTACCTCTTCTACAGGTCTTTCTCAGGATTACAGCCAGATCGTCTCTGCCGATGCTCTGGAGGTTTCGTACAGTGAGATACAGAGCTTCCCCCTGTCCGCAGATCTCGATCATCTTATCGGCCACATCCAGCGGGTCCTGCAGATCCTTGATCGTGGCGTAGTTCTTCTTGAATCTGCAGTGAGTGCTCAGACTGCGCTTATAATAGCCCATATCTGACGGGTGAAGCTGAGAGAGACTTCTCACCATGGCCTGAAAGAGGCAAACATAAAAGCATGAACAAACATTATCTGCGACCTACTTGCTGTGAGGCGATCGTGCTTTCGTGCACCACCGTGACACCTTTCTTAAACAATCTTTGAGGTTAAGACTCCGCTATTTTACATTCAGAACAATTGTTAGTATGACGCCTTGGTTAAATTTATAGCTATCAAGCTTGCTGTGAACGGCACTTTAATAGTAAAAATGATGTATATAGTAAATGTGTCAGAGCTACATTTATTGTCTGGACCAATTAAAAGTAAGCAAAAGCAGTGACTGACCATCAGCACATGGCGCAGGGTGAAGGCGGTGTGTGTATGTTGAAAGTGCAGACCCGCGCCCTCTGGTGGACGAGGAGGAGGATCCCTCTGTTCATCAGAGTACTCAACAATTTCATCAAAATCTTCAACTGTTGTAGCCTCCGCCTGCTCCTCCTGCACCTCCATTGCAGAGCCTTCGTTCTGTTGATCCTGAAAATCCATCTCTCTGTCATTCGGTTCTTCATCCATCTCTGCTTCTGTCCGAATTTCGCTCTGCAGCTCAGATTGATCCAGGATCGTGGGCTCTCTGTTCATGCAAAAATGACAAGACAACACCAGTCTGGCGAGTATGTTTGCTTCCAGAATATGTCTGTGAAATTTATTACATACAGCTGAAGGCGAATAATTTGCCTTCAGCTGTATGCAGGGCTTTACATTAACTTTTTTGATCACCAGCCACAGTGGCTAGTAGTTTTATAACATTACTAGCCACTCTACATTTTCACTAGCCACACTTTTGTTGTTGGGAAAATATTTTTATATGCAGAAATTTGACTTTGACAAATTACTTGATTTAAATGTTGTGTTTTGTCCACATGCCTCCTCATTCATTTCACGTTTTGTGTGTCGTGTATGAGCAAATAGGTCATGGTTTCATAGTGTCATACTGCAGTTAGTTTTTAATTCACATGACTTTACTTAAAATTAAGGGTTTACCAAATGTATCTCTGACCACTCCAAACAATAATTACTTCTTAGCTCCAATTTAAATGTGTCAAAACAAGCTAAATATAGCTGTATACTATACTTTTTATTTAACAAAACATCTTTTAAAAAAACCAAAGAAAAACAATTGACTTTTAAAAATAATTATTGTCATGTATCAAAAATATGCACAGTAATCTGTCCTCGCTAAAGGTCTCTCAGATCACCAGGTAACTACACATAAATGTAGAGTTAGGGTGCTTTCACACTTAAACTTTTGTTTCGGAACGTGTCTCGTTTGCCCAGTTAGCGCGGTTCGTTTGGCATATGTGAACAGGGCAATCACGCTCTGTTCCGCGCCAAAGTAATCGCTCCGAGATCGCTTGAATGAGGTGGTCTCGGCTCGATTAAAACGAACCCTGGAGTGGTTCGATTGCAGTGAGAAAGCGATCCGATCCGAGCGCGGTTATATTAAAATGTTTTATGGATATGTAATAGGCATACGGCTATATGAAGAGAGAATTATGAGTAGGGCGGGAAGTTTCGCGAGTCTCCGGATGCCCGCAAACGAGTGATGATCTCCCCGTAATCTCGCGTCTCCCTCCCGGTCCTCAAATAGGCATCATCACGCACCCTTCTCACCCCTCCACACCGGATCTCTCTTCAGACACGTCGCGCGCGCACCCTGTCAATCACTATCAAACCACCACCTCTCCTGACAGCTTAACGGGACGCTGCAAAATAAACCCTGACACTCTGACCAATGTGAGGAGAGTTTACTCGCACGTGACTTGTTTTAGCTCTTTTGGTCCGATTAGAAACTTTGCAGTGTGAAAGCGAACCGCTCCAAGAGCAAAGAGCAACAATGTAACAATTGTAATCTCTGTTTCGGAACAACTGAATCAATTCACAGTTGTGAAAGCACCCTTAATCTCATATTAAAGCAATTATGTTGTAAAAAAAAAAAGATAATTAAACCATATAAACAAAAATACCCGTAAGCAAAAGAAAGCAGGTGAAAAACATACTGTGTGATAATGGAAGGATGATCATACGGTTAAGGCCAATTAATAATCTGTTCAAAACAAAAGCAACCGGTGCTGCTTACTAAAAGACATATTTGGAGCTCTTGAAAGCTGCAGGGCTGTGGGTGCATTAGCATAACTTTTTTTTGCCTGAATATTTGAAAGAGACCCGGTCACAGTTGCGTTCCAGGCACGGTTACTTCAAGGAACACAGGCGCGCACAGGCTTTAAACAGTCGCACATCACATCAGCTGTTAGCGCGAGTGATCATCCTCTCATTCGGTATTCATTTGCTTTCTTCTGCTCGCGCGAATGCAATTGTTTTTGCAAGTCGTGCTGTTTCTCCATTCTAAGATCACATTTGGGTCATTCTTATAGTCGAACCCTGCTTTTAAGAAAACCACAATTTAAAAATTTTTTTAACCAGCCAAAGGGGCTAGTAGAGGTGTCTGTCTAACCCGCCAAAGCTGAAATCTACCCGAATTTGGCGGGTTGGCAGGAGTTAATGTTAAGCCCTGGCTGTATGTAATAAATTTCACAGACATATTTAGCCATCGAAACTGGCATGATTTTCAAAAATATATACATTTCCAACATTTTGCTGTTAAACAGATTTTCTCTACATATTTTTAACATTTTTTAACATAACTAATTTCTAGCAACTCATTTATTTTGATGACAGTATATAATATTTCAGTAGTTGTTTTGTAAGGTACTAGTATTCAGCTTAAAGTAACATTTAAAGGCTTAACTGGGTAAATTGGGCAAGTTAGTGCAGTTAGGCAAGTCATTGGACAACAGTGGTTTGTTCTGTAGCCAATCAAATAAAATAAAACATATTAAGGGGGCTGATAATATTAACATTAAATTATTTACATATAAATAAAAAAGCTATAGTTCAAGTGAAATTAATAGAAATAAGATTTTCCAGAAGTAAAAGTATGATAAAAATTACTTTTAAAATTCCCTTGCTCCATTAAACATCACATGGAAGATTTTACTTAACAAATTTGCAAATCGTTTTGCCTTGAATGTATTTTAATGTACAATAAATTGTCCATTTTATATGTATCATTACATAAAATGGCCATAAGTGCCTCTCTTTTTTTGTAAAAGCAAAAACACAAACATTTTTCAAGTGCGTCGTTTTAAATGCAAAATGAGTAGTTTCTCTCCGCCCTCTTTGTAAAAGAGAATGGTGGCTTTACTCTGACAAGGCTTTAAACACATGCAGACACAGGGCTTTATTTTAATTGTGTAGGCGCAAAGTCTAAAGCGCATTTGCTATTTACATGGCGACTTTGTAAGTGTAAAAACTGAACGCTTCACCAGCGAGAAAACAGTTCAACAGAGCATCTGCAGCGCGAGGATAAAGAATGAGCCTCCTCCATTCAGCCTCTTTACTTTACTCATTTACATTCATGGATAATGAAACTGTGTTGTACTCACTCCATTGCAGGCACGTGCACACATAGGGCTCAACCTGTGCAATGCACATGCCCTTTTTAGTTTTGGATAGAAAGTGCCCTTCCGAAATTATCAAAAGTGCCCCCGCGACACGACACACCCTCCGTCCCGTCCTTCAGTAGGCGCACAACAACACTGATCTTGAGTACGCGCGCTCAACCCCCCCTCCCCCGCTTTACAGTACGCGCGCGACAACACTACTCTTGCGCGGCGACGACGACGACGACGACAACAACAACAACAACAACAACAACAACAACAACAACAACAACAACCCCCCCGCACATGCCCTTTGGACGGTCTCTGCATGGGCCTGCTCCATTGAACACATCCTTTAGCCTACATATTTAAATTTGTTTGTTAAGCACAAACATAAAATAAATGAATAAAAAATAAATAAATATAAATATGCATATAATAAATAATACTGCTAATAATAATATTATACAGATGCAAATTGTTATGAATAAACTGAAAAAAACATGGAGGCAGGAAGAAGGCACGGAGGGAGGGGTTTTTATATTCATGTAGAAAATAAAAAAAATTGTAACATTTTAATCCGTAAATTTGTTTTCATCTGTAAAGATATTTGTGTATTCCTGTACACCCTGTGTGTTTTAAGCAATGTTTAGGTGAGGCACACAGCTAACGCGCTCTGCGCTGGACTTTAGAGCAGCTTTCAGCTAGTCTATTGCACAGTCTCTTTTAGTTCCTCTAAATAGCAACGTGCCAACAACGCGCCTTAACACACCTCCTTTCTAGACCAGAACACCCATAAGTCCACAAAGCAGTGCAAATGGATTGGATATTTAAACAACGTGGTGGAAAATATTAAGATTAGGGTTTCACTAGTCTGAAAATAACAACAAATCGCCGCAAACAGGTCTTGCGCCTTATTGCGCCAGGTCTATGATAGAGCCCATTGAGGTTATGCTCTTAGAATTTTAAACGGGAAATAATGTGATCTTCCAAGCATGCAGAGAAACAAGGCTTACTTAATAATAATAACTGACTTTGGAGTAACTCATTACATGATATATCATCAATATTATGTGCCTTTTAACTTAACTCTTAAGTAAAATGTAATGATAAACTGTTGTACTATTGCTGATATTTTAAGACAAGCACACCCTACTGAAGCAAAAAAATCCTATAGTTACCTGGTAGGAGGGGCAGGAGAGCGGAATTCTTCTTGCGTAATGGACTGTCGTGTGAGGTAAACTCCACCACTGTGGTGTATGCTGGACTGGTGTGTGTGTGTGCGTTCAGTAATGGCAGTCTCTGGTGAATCGGGCCGCTGAAGCCTGACCCTGAACAACACACAAGCATGACAGAAATAAATTCACACATGGACCACTAAAATAAATCTCTAAAATAATCAAAAGCATAAGTGCTCATTTGTTTCATATGTACTTTACAATAGAATGATTTAAGAGGAGTCGTTTGGCAATGAGACTTTTCTGTGATGGCATTTTCAGCAGCCTTAAAAAAAAAAAGGATTATTTAAAAAAAAAAATTAATAAAAAAAATCACATTTATTCAAATAAGTCACAATATAGTTGCTTTGACTGCATATTGGATTAAATAAATGCAAACTTGGTAAGAAGAGACTTGAAAACGAGAGAAATCACATTAATTAACCAATTTATCACTTAATTTGGAGTTCACTGTACCAAGTAGAAAATGTAATTTTCATGCAGCAATAAACGCAGAAGTTTTTAATCACGATATAGACCTTTTTCATGGCTGCTGCATGGAGGGCGCCATAGCGACCAGCATCTTCCGGTAGAATGCTAAAAACTTCCGTTTACAGCGTGTACAACTGGTAATTTGCGCTCCGAAAATGGATTTGAATGACGTTTTTAATGGATAACAGAGTGTTTTTGTGACACACAACTTAGAAATGTGTCTGAGAGAGAGAGAGAGAGAGAGAGAGAGAGAGAGAGAGAGAGAGAGAGAGAGAGAGAGAGAGAGAGAGAGAGAGAGAGAGAGAGAGAGAACCAGAGACCAGAGTACTGGCATGAAACTTAACCGGTAACTTATGAAAGTCGTTCAATTTACAAAAATGAGCACTAAAAGTCTGTTATTGATCCTCTGCTGGCTGATTTGCTGTTCATTCTAATCGCGAGCCGTTTGTGTTTCATTTTGTGTGTTGTTTTTACCACGGTTTGTGTTTTTCTGTCATTTGGAAATGACACTAGCCTATATTTTCACTTTGTCACAGTTATTAAATCAGTGTGTCACTGGCACAGTACAGGCTACATGTGTGTGTCAAACATTTTGGTGATTTACATTTGTTTGGGCTGGTTATATATTTGAAATAAAGAGAAAATGTTGACTTTAGCGAGGACGAGGCTTCATTTAAACTGCAGAAGATGCCGTCTGACAACGAGGGGAAAACGCCTCACAGCAGCTGTTTTCCATCCTATTAGATCGCATTTCTTTAAATGGTCAGTCCAGGAGATGGCGCTGATTGACAACAGTATTAGTTCAAAGAGGATAAAAGCAGGTAAAATAGATTAAAACTATCGTTTCAAAGCTGTCCAAATGTGACTGTTTACACGCATCAGCTGCCGACCGGAAGTTCTTCGCATTCTCCTTGCGCATACACGCAAAGCATAATGGGTAATTTTGCGTTCCAAGAAAAAGGTCTATACAATAATCCGGCTACCACCGCAAATATATTTCTGTGGGAAGCACTGAAGATGTTAATTTGTTGCGACTTAAGTACTTAATTGAGCTTATGGCTAATAAATTTAAATAACTTTGTATAAAAAATGTCACAAAAAAAGAAAAAAAAAGAAAATAAAGTGGTAGCAGAAAAGCAGAGACAGTAAATAATAGGACATAAATGTAATAAAAAGATTTTCTATCAATATCTTTGGCATGTCGCAGGTCAAATTAAAATGTGAACCTGTTTGAAAATAAACAGTATTTCAAATACTCAAGCATTCAGTGACTGAATACAACAATCTGAAAATGCTTAAATTTCTTATACTTTATAGCAGGGGTGTCAAATCCAAACTTGGTAAGGGCCGCACTGAGTGTTGCGAGTAAAGTCAGGGGCCGTACATACACATTTAAAAAAAAAATTTTTATTGGAGAAAATAAAAGTGTATTAACAACTGGATTACATCTCTTACACTTAATTAAACCATACTTATCAAAATAGTAAGGTTTTACATTTAATTTGTGTCACATCAGGTTTTTTTCTCTATCAACACATGAAATAAGGTCTCTAAACAATATAAGCATAATACAGTACAGTAGACTAGCATAGAACAGTAGTCCACTTTAAAAACAATTTCATACTCAGAAAAAACTGATGATAAAAAAAAATGCCAACAACCAATATACCACACTCTAACAAGCAACAGATGGTTTCTGATATTGTACTATTGAACTTATTCTTTTAATTTAAAAAGGCAACCTAATCATGAACTGATCCATGTCAACTGTCGATGCCTACAACTGAACTTGTGGATTTCAGAGGAAAAAAATTTAAGCAATATATTTATTAGTAGGCTATTATAGATAAATGGTGGCCTATATCAAAAAATGGAAAGAAATTGTATCATTTAGATTATTTTGCTCAAAATTCTGCCCAAAAAGACACTTGCACTGGGCTTGCATGCCAAACCTAAGAAAATTAGGGATTTTTACCAGAAATCCTGCATCTTTTCATAAAAACAATCTCATCTATTCTAGGTGTAATGTCCCGTGCCATGGCTACTTTCATTACAGACGTAATATTGTGGTCTGTGAGGCAGGATCTGTGGGATGTTTTGGTCAGCTTCATTATAGAGAACATTTATTCACATGAGTATTTCACCTTGGTTGAAACTGTCGATATTCGCTGTCCACTTTGCGTTTTTTTGACATTGTGCTAGTCCAAGAAATATTTGACCTTGTTTACATTTATTGCATGTTACTCCAACGTCTAAATTAGTGAGAAGGGTAAAGCGCAACAGCACCACCTGCGTCTCAATATTGTAATTGTCACAGACCTAATATTTAATGTGAGCACGGGCCGCTTGAACTTCATTACCAAAACTTGTTGTCTGGCCTGATTAAATGTTTTGACGGGCCGCATTTGGGCCTTGTAATTGACATATGTGCTCTATAGTATTTTACTGCACTGCATATCGGCACACAGTACTCATTTCAAATACTCTGTAAACTGTAGAAGACAAAAATATTAGACAAATTATTAGACTAAGGTTATTTTTCAAATATTTCCCAAGATGGATTTCCTATTTATTTGTTCATCACTGCTAAGGTCAATATTTTTAGCCCATTTAAAATACATATACATATATTTTCATCTTAATACTTTAAGCTAAATAGTAGTATCTTGCAAAAACTTTACATATTATGTACTGTCAAGATAGTAAAGACAAAAGAAATCTTTAAAAGTGCTATTAAAATTATTTTACTTAAATTGATTTTCTCCTTTAAACATCACTTGGGAAATGGTTGAAAAATCATTTCACAGGAGGGCGAATCATTTTGTTTTCTACTGTAATTTAGTTGCCATGTTTGACAGAATTCATCCTGCATGACATATTCAGTCTAATATCATTACTATAATTCATAGAGTAAGACGTTAATGCTTTTGTGCATTAATCTGTTTGTTATTGTACCTTGCAGGTGGTGGTTCAGAGTCTTCAATGTAGTCCAGCTCCTCATCTTGATCATCGCTGTGCATGGAGCCATAACTGCTAGGTGGCCGGTCCATCCTATTCCTCATAAAAACAATGAGAACATCAACAGAAACACAGCAATAGCGGAAGAAACTAGCATGAAAAGGCCTTTCAGCTAATAAAAACTCATCCCAGCAGACAATGAACAAAGTGTAACAATTTTTTTTCTTTTAAGTCACAAAAAAAAAATAATAATAAATACTGTGCTTTTTTTTTTGAGATCCTCATATTCGTATGAGTTTTAACACAAGCCTGAGCAAATCCTGAACATCTGAACCAGAAAAAGATGCATTTTGTAATTCTATCTGAAAACCAAAGTCTTCTGCTGACAGTAAAAAAATGTTTTCAGATGCACTAAGTGGCTTGATATTTGATCTGTCAGATTATTTTACAAACACAGACGTGATGAGGGGGAATGATGTGAAAATCCAAATCCTTATGATCTCTGAACATCTCATACACCCATTTCCCCAAAAAAAAAGACATATTGGAGATCACACAAGTTTTAGTGCTGAGCAAAGATTAAATTGCATCCAAAATAAAAGTTTTTTTTTTACTTAATATGTATTTATTTATTATGGATATAGTACTGTTGTATGAAACAATACTATACAATTGTGTTACGTAACATATACATTTAAATTATATATAATTTGTATCATACATGCATATATTTTATATCTAAATATAAATAAACATCTTCTCAAATGTATTAATGCCTTTGTGCATTTATAAAATCACTGGCCACTTTATTAGGTACACCTGACCAACTGCTTGCTAATGCAAATTTCTGATCAGCCAATCACATGTCAGCAACTCAATAAACTAATAAATAAATGCTGCAAAACTGGTCTGACCAACAAGCTATTACCCAATTGAAAAGGATTTAACTGTTCAGAACAGATTAATATAAAATTATTAAACATCTTAAAGAGACAATAAAAAAAATAAAAAATAAAACTGTGGTCAGATTTACTCATCTACATGTTTGCTGCACAGTCATTATCGAGGTAATGTTAGTTTTATATTCACACATTCGTTCAGTGACAACTTGTAACACAATCCCTATATTGTTTACCAAGGTACTTTGAGTATTCGGTCTGAAATAGCATGCGAGTATGACTTCAAAACAACATTAGCACAAATTAATTGACAGTGAACAATGTTGTACTTTGATAGTCATTAGCCCCTTTCACACATACAGACCTTTCCGGAAAATTACCGGCAATTTTCCGGAAAGGTTGTATGTGTGAACAGGTCCTTTTTGTAAATACCGGTAAATTCGTTCTGGCTATTTTCCGGAAAGAGAAGTTGTAACATTACCGGCAATTTGCCGGAATGCTGCGCTGTGTGAACGCAGAAGGAATATTTCCGGAATAAGCGCGTGCACGTCTAGAACGTGCTGACGTGAGACGTCTGCTTTAGCCAATCACAACAGTCAGACGCATTTACGTCCGCGCGGTTTGTGAGAATAAAAGCCTTTGAATATTTTTCCAGACGCATTTAGCTGCTAGAAGTTAGTCAGATCACGTTTATATGTTCTTCTTAATGCCAACTGTGCAAATAATCATCGATAAGATGCTTATGATAAGCCGTTGTTTGTTTACCTTCAAGCTTTGCGTGTGCCCATGAAACAGCCTGTGAGCGCCTGCACACACACATATTATGATCTCGACATGCGAAAGTGATCCTGCGAAAGTTGTTCACAATATTGATCATCAAAAGAGTTTGTAATTTAGTCAAATGTTTACAAATACAAACGCAGCCGTTTAAAGCTCATTTGTGGTGAATGATGTCAGAATTTACCGGTATTTTGGAATGGATGTGTGAATGCTCTTTTCCGGAAAATTTCCGTAACGTCCTCGCCTGTGTGAACAGCGCTTTTTTGAATATACCGGTAAAGTCGTTCCGTAAATTTTCCGGATATTTACCGGTATCACTGTGTGAAAGGGGCTATTGTCTGAAAATATAATTTCACTATTTAGGGCTTGTAAATAATTTTCTGAAATTGTATTATAACGTAGAAAGTCTGAAAGTGTGAATAGAAAACCGAACATTGCCTTTACTTTATATAGCAATTTTTGTTTCTATGGATGTCAATAGCTTTTTCTAACATTCATCAGAATATATTGTTTTGTGCTGATCAAATATTCATTTAAGTTTAGAAGCACTTGAGTTTGAGTAATGAAAATGAGGAAATTTTCGTTATTTGGACGAACTATGGGCCTGACTGTAATGCAAAGACTAGCACTAGCCGTTTATGCTAATGGAAACTGACATGCATTGAGAGCAATATTTTTCCGAAGCAGTTTGTTTTTCTTAAGTAATCTTCTTTTTTTCCTTGAATATCTAGACTTGAGTGTCAGATAACAAACCGAAGCTAAATCTGGTTTGGCAGAGCTAGCATACCGGTTAAACAAGACTAATGTGAGAAAAGTTAAACAACACTTACCGATCCACATCAGAATCACTATCTTCAGCAACAAGACTCATGATGATCTTTATAAAGTGCTTACACACAGATCACAGAACAGCATCTGCTCCAGAAACAACACAATGTGTAAATTAACGTTATCTTTCACAACCCCAAAGGAAACTCGACATATTTTTCAAGCAGTTTCAATAACGTAAGATTAAAAAAGGCGACAAAACTTACCCAAGACATTTAGTGAGCGATTGAGCGTTAAATTGACTCGATTAATAGTCAATTCTGTCGATATTTTGCTTTCAAAAAGAGTTTAAACATCCACGGCTTTCGGGACCGTCGGAAACAAGGACTTCCGCATTTCCTGTCAGGTCATTGATGATGACGTCACCTTGGTTTCGGTTTCGATAGTTGCGCAACGAGATAATAGACATGCATTTATTTTATTAGTTTTTTACATTTATTTGTTTGATTGTTTATTATTTGATGGCTTTATTTAATTGATTATTAGTTAGTATATATATTTATTTAAAAATATAAAAAAATAAGATATGTTCTAATCCTGCATAAAATAAAGCTGCATTACACTTATGTCATTCATTTATCAGGGACTTTACTGTCGTAAGCCAAGTACAAGGCAACGAAATGCAGTTTAGGTCTAACCTGCAGTGCAATAGCAGCAACTGCAGGATACAAGTGCAGTTATAGAAAAACTATGGTGATATTTACAGATGGATGTACTATGAACATTATATACAGGTTGTATTAGCTATGAACAGAGATTTACAATAGATGAATATATGTACAGGTTACTACTAATAATCATTAGTATGCAGATATACATTTGTAATTATCTTCATACATGTAATTTAGGATGAATTAGTGCAACAGGGCAAATGAATGTACAATTTTAAATGTGCAAATATTAAATAGTGCAGTGATCATAGGGAGTATAACTTATGAGGAGAGTGTGGGGGTGTATGAAGAGGGCAAACGAGTCTGTGAGGGGCAGAGTACAAAAGGGAGACAGCTCTGCGAAAAAAAAAAATGTTAGGTGCGTTCGACATGAAGCTCAGCTGCAGCCGGTGATCAACGAGATTAGCCGAGCGCAGGCGGGGCGGAGTTGAGAACGCAGCCGTCAAGACGGACAGCTGGATACTTCGGGACTCAAAGTTGCTGCAGTCATGATGACCGATTACATGGCGTCATCATATTTTTTTGTTATTTTTATTTATAACAACAAAACATTTACAAATAAAACAGAATACAGGCTCTTCAAACTGTTGTTCCTTTTTAAACAATAAGAGAGAATTATGAATAAAATATATAACAAATGCATGAGAGAAATAAGAGGAAATGAGAGGTTAATATAAACATAAAAACGAACAGGTCTATTAAATACAAGGCAATAAGCATAAATTCTAGGAGTTAAACATCAATCTTTAGGCTAATACTTCTTGTTTGAATCTGCTAAAAAAGGGTTTACATATATGTACATTTATAGATATAAAAATTTCCCATGTAAAAAGCAAAACAAGGTGTTTTGATTAGGTCTTAATAAATGACATTATTTTGGATGATGAATGAATTTTCAAAAAAGCATTTTAATCCAAAAAGATTGTGTTGAAAAGAACAAAAGGTAAAATAAGTGAGCGATGTAGAAGTTTCCCAGAAAGAGCAGGTAGCCTTTAAACTGCTAGATAGAAAATAAAATATATATTTATATTATAATAATAAAGCCATTTTATAATTATTTAATAAAATAGTTCTTTACTTTAATTTGTTAAGAGAGCTTTAGGGTGGCAGGATCAATGATGATGATTTTCTTATTTCAAGTCTGTAAGACTTATTTGAGTTCATATTTAGGTTATTCACTAAAATATACACTAAAATATATCATTTAAATCGTTCATGGAGATGAATGCAGTAAATAGTCTGTATAAAAAAAGTTAAAAAATAAACCTGTGCAAACAAGCTAACCTTTATAACCAGATTATTAAACAAAATATGATACTGCAGTAAAATATTTGTAGTCTTTTAATAAGCAAGATGTGTGCAGGATAGAGAGGGTGTGAAAAGTGAATTGTTTGTTTTGAAACTTTTGAATCGGAATTTGTCCAATTATAAACCCAAAATACACGTGTTTGTTGTCATGTGGTGAACTTGGCCAATCGTGTAATATCGGTGTCGTCATCAAAGCTCCTGCAGTCGCTCTTCAGAAGCTGCACGGTCTGAGTTTGCCGTCTGATCTCGGAGCGCTGTCGCGGTACTTTGATGCCACATGTGACAGTCACGTGGCGTCGGCGCAGCATCAATCCGGACAAGATTTCTAACCAGAATGCACCGCTTTAAGACAGATTTCGATCGATCTGCGCAGCGCTGCATGAAGTCGAACGCACCTGTTGAGTCTGCTGGTTTTTGTCCGGGGAAGCCTGAAGTGCCTGCTGGAAGGCAGGAGAGAATACTGCTTGCTCGAGACAGACAGTGTTTCTTCTGGATGTCCTCAATGGAGTGCAGTCCCTGTGGCCACGTTTACACCAACACATTGTAGTTTTAAAACGGTGTTTCAGAATGAAAATAATCCTTGTCCACACTGGCATTTCATGCAGTGTTTCTGTACAGCTCTCGGTCCACACTACACCGCTGAAAACGCACATCACATGACCCCACACACACACACACACACACACACACACACACACACACACACACACACACACGCTTTGAGCACATCTACCCATTTGAGAGCAGTGCATGTCAGACTGTTCATCTACCGCTGGATCTAATCTCACTGTATTTGTTAAACATAATATTTAATTCATCTTGTTGTTTATATCTAACCCCGACCTCTTTCCCGAATTTGGTCTTTTGAAATTATTACTTGTATTTAGGTAACATGTTTTGGCCGAGTGCAAAGATAGGTTAATGTGTTTATGCAACCGCGTACACTGATTGTGCACATTTGACTGATTGCTTGTCATTATTTTCTTATAATCTATAAACTTATTGCACGTTATACTTTTAAAATGGCCATTATTGATTATTAAAACTGATATTCAACAAGGGAAAAGGTATGCTTCGTATTTTTTATAAAAAATAAAGAGGCAGTGATGTTATAGGCTCTGTTTTGTATATAAATATGAATAAATAAGTGATTTGTTATAAATATGCACACAGTGACGATGACAGTCATATAAATATGTAGCTACACGAGGCCTCAACTTTTTTGGATTCTGTTAAGTTGTCAATATCAAAATGAAAATAGGCAGTTCCTTATATCATGTCTTCATAGTATTGTTAAGATAGTGAAACAATGTAGCCAGGGTGATGTGAATGAGGTTTAACGTACACTGCTCTCTTACCTGATGTGTCCTCGAGAGTTTGTTTGCCATATTAACCTAGCAAAGTCTGAACTTACAAGGAGGGGATGCAAGATTGAACTATGTACGCTACTTAATATTGAGGAAAAGGCCCCAATCAGCCCGCCTCCGTTTTCAGATGTCTCCGTTTTCCCCCATTCACATCGAAACAGAGCAGCAGTGTATTTCAAACTAAAACAACCTCTTCAGCATTTTCAAACAGCTCAGTTTTCGGCACTCGAAAACCCCGGTGTAGTGTGGACGGATGGCGTAACCGTAGCAAAACTTATGCATTATAAGACGAAAATGTATTAGGCTGCACTTAAACGACACTATCCGAACTGTGCCCTGGAAAGAAAACCTTTGACCAATGAAAAACCTTTTGCCACGCTATTGCTCCGGTTACTGCAGTTACACCTATACTAGCTGAATTTGAGCCCAAAACTGAAAACGAGACGTGACTTTTAAGGGACTATCTCATATGGTTTTATTAATCATTCTTACTGTTCAATGAACGCTAACTTGGTCACCCACAGAAGCTAAGCAGGGCTGCGCACGGCCAGTACCTGGATGGGAGACCACATGGGAAAGCTAGGTTGCTGCCAGAAGTGGTGTTAGTGAGGCCAGCAGAGGGGAACCCAACCTGCGGTCTGTGTGGGTCCTGATGCCCCAGTATAGTGACGAGGACTCTATACTGCTCAGCAAGCGCCGTCTTTCGGATGAGATGTTAAACCAAGGTCCTGACTCTCCGTGGTCGTTAAAAATCCCAGGATGTCCTTCGAAAAAGAGTAGGGGTTTCACCCTGGCATCCTGGCCAAATTTGTCCACTGGCCTCTGTTCATCATGGCCTCCTAACCCTCCCCATATCATAATTAGCTTCATCACGGGCTCCTCTCCACCAATCAGCTGGTGTGCGGTGTGCGGTCTGGCGCAAAATGGCTGCCGTCGCGTCATCCAGGTGGATGCTGCACACTGGTGGTGGTTGAGGAGATTCCCCCCATTGTGTAAAGCGCTTTAAGTGCCCAGAAAAGCGCTATATAAATGTAAGGAATTATTATTATTATTAAACTGTCATAGATTATTAAAGATACAAACCCCTCACAGCACGTCAGCTGCACCTTTAGCAAACCTCCTAATTCCTGCAGCACGAGGACTTTATGATTGTGTATGAGCGTCAAAAGTGGCTGATCGGTTCGATCACTGCATATCAAACGACTAAAGCGATATAACTAGGGAATAACTTTGTTGCGGGGGCACTTCAGATCAATTTGGAAGGGCACTTTCTATCCAAGACTAAAAAGGGCATGTGCACTGCACAGGTTGAGACCTATGTGTGCACATGCCTGCTATTGCGCAGCGTTTTGACATGAATTTTAACACTGAAATATGCAAACTTACAATTGAGTTTATAACACAAAAAATGCACAAAAAAAGTAAGAAAAAAGGCCAAAATAAATGTAAAAATAAATATGAATGTATAAACGGTTTTCCCAACAGTAAATAAATAATTAGTATTTTTGACATAATAGAAACAGCGTTCCCATTTTAAAACATACAAAAATCTTTTATTTTTATTACAAATAATAGCAAAAGAAGAAATCTTTTAAAAAAATAAACCAACATCAATCGACACAAATAAAACCCAGATACATACAGTAAAATGATCAGGAAAGATGACTGTGCTCCCTAAACACACAAAAATAGCCATTCAATCTAGACTTAAATACTGTGCTTAAATCACCATGTCTAAGGGTGTGTTTACACCGGTAGTTTGGTTTCAAGTCAAAAATGAATATGGTAGATTTAGTCCTGGTTTGTTTATAATTAGCGTTGCCCATATTAAGACCTAATCTATATCACACACATTATGACCTTCATTGAATGTATAATAAGCATCTAACAAATGCTATAATTCTTATTCATGAAACGAATATCACAGATTTAAGAAAACCCAATCAACTACCAATAGGGGGCGATCTGCACTAAGTTTTCCTCTCGCTCTGTTAAGGGTTTAGCAGATGGAAAGGGTTTAGCAGATGGAAAGGGTTTGGTCAGATGGAGCTTTCAGGTCAAACAACATCATGCTTTTTCTACCTTTCTGCCATTGTTGGAGATCTGAGGAGATCTGCTGTTAGCAGCGGTGGCTGCAGGACGAAGAGCACGACTGCACAAGGAGGAGGATTTACAGGCATCCTTACGGCCTCTGCTCAAGCTCTTCTTTGGAGTATTAGAAATCGTGAACATCACAGACTGCCGACTTTGCTTGGGCTGGAAATAAAAAGGCAGACAAATGTTTGTGCACATCAATTTATTCTGTATACATGCTCATATTTTTCTGCCTTAATCATTCAAATAAAGATGCTAACTGATTATTATTTATGATTGTATGGTATTGTTTGTTTATATGGAGTAAGAGTCCTAAGTATAATAATAATAATAATAGCGACAAGGTAGCTCAGTCAGTGGTTAGCACTGTAGCCTCACAGCAAAAAGGTTGCTGGTTCGAGTACCGGGTATGCCAGTTGGCATTTCTGAGTGGAGTTTGCATGTTCTCCCTGTGATGGTGTGGGTTTCCTCTGGGTTTTCCGGTTTCCCCCACAGTCACGTGCGCTATAGGTGAACTGGGTAAACAAATTGGCTGTAGTGTATGAGTGTGTGTGTGTGAATGAAAGTGTATGGAAGTTTCGCAATACTGGGTTGTGGCTGAAAGTGCATGCGCTGTGTAAAATATATGCTGGAATAGCTGGTGGTTCATTCCGCTGTGGCAACCCCAAATAAGAGATTAAGCCAAAGGAAAAATGAATGAATGAATGAATAAATGAATGATAATAGAGAGTATGTTTTTTAATCTTGGATGGATGTAAATCTATAGCATAA
The DNA here is from genome assembly GCF_052040795.2 of Danio rerio. NCBI lineage: Eukaryota > Metazoa > Chordata > Actinopteri > Cypriniformes > Danionidae > Danio > Danio rerio. Next base: position 46,756,768 of record NC_141035.1, read on the forward strand.
CGCAGGGGTTCTCAAACTTTTCAGCACGACCCCCCTAAAAATAACAATGCCAATGACTCACAACTCCCTACTTTTTTTGTTAATCTAAATGTAAAAACCATAGGGGTTGCAATCCAATGTAAAAAAACAAAAACAAAAAAACTAAAGGCTGATGGCTTTTTGTTTGGATATTGTATTTATGTAACTATTTTTATCATCTGTAGATTATGGATTAACAATGGTCATTTTAAAAGTTTATTCAAAATCATTTGATTTTTGGAAATCATCAAGAGACCCCCTCTCATTGTCCTGTGACCCCCTTGAAGGGGTCCCGACTCCTACTTTGAGAACCACTGGCATAAGGCACACTTTTAAACAATTAAATCTATTCAATAAAAACTAAATTAAGACGTACAGTAAGCAGTAGTGTAAAGTAACAAATTACCAATACATAAATTACAACGAGTAGTTTTTTCTCAGGAATTGTAATTTATTAAGTAGTTTTAAAAATGTGTATTTTTACTCTCCCTTGAGTACATTTTTACTGCTGTATTGGTACTTTTACTTCACTACTTTCCTTAAACCTGCAGTCACTATTTAATTTTTTCTTGTCTATGGGGATTGGAAAAATCATTCCTGTAATTCCTGACCAATCAGATCACACACAGAAGGTAAATCACATCATAATGAACTACTTCAAGACACGGGCGATTTATAATTGCAGCAAACTGTTTGGAAGCATTAAAAATGTCCAAGGTGATGTCCAAAATCTTTACATGCATTGACCCAGAGTGAAGTGATGTATTTTTTTTATTTAATGCCATGTCAGCAAACAATGCTATTTTCATGGCAGGAACATTTCGATAATACATTTAAAAGTAAAAATGAACAAACAAATGAAAATATAAATTAAATAAGATTTTTAGAGTTAATACATGACAAAAAAAATCTTTTCTGTTGTCACTTTGCTAAAAATGTCCTTAAGAGAGTTAATTTCCTAAAAAAAGCCTTCTGGAATCATTAAAGCCGGACAGTCCAGTAAAATGTGTTTTATAGTGAGGGGAGTTGTGCAGTACAAACACTGAGTAGGGTGTTCACCTTGGAGCAAAAAACCATGGGTTATTTTTGTACGTCCAATATGACATCTGGTAGAAACCACTTGATCAAATTAGTCTTAAAATGTCTTGAAATACAACCTGAAATCTCTCACAGAACTGTATGTAATTTATTATTTGTATTGAATCAGCGACTGTTTAGATGCAGGTCACTGGTGAGCAGATGAGGGATGTTTATTGTATGATGACCAAAATGGCCTTAAACCCAGCAGGCACAAGACGTCAACATGACATCAGATTGACGTTATTCTCCAACGTCATGGGGACGTTACATTTTGTTTGGAAATGAAAATCAGGTTGATGTCAGAACTCAAATGTCAGGTCAATATCAATGTCCAACGTCCAACCTAAAAATCAACCAAATATCAACGTCTAATGATGTTACAGATTGATGTTGTGTGGACGTTTCCACTATGACGTTTATCAGATGTTGAACTTTGGTTGCCGTATCTGATAAATAAATATCAGTCTTTGACATCAATATGACATCAGGTTTTGGCCACTTTCTAACAACCTAAAATCAACATCATTCGACTGGACATCAAAATTTAAAGGGCACCTAGGTTACCCCTTTTTTCAGATTTAATATAAGTCTTTTGCGTCTCTAGAATGTGTATATAAAGTTTCAGCTCAAAACACCCATCAGATTTTTCATTACACCTTTTACAAGATCGTACTTTATACACATTTCCACCAGGGGTGGTTTTGTCGTACTGCGCCTTTAAGACGAGTCTTCCCTGCCTACTGTTTCTACATGCCTTCCCGCGTGCTTTAATCTCCTCCCTCGGCTGCACCAGACAACAGACAGACTTAAAGGAAGAAGGTCTCACGTAGCGTTTGTGAGAAATACTGCAGTAAGAACTTTACTTAGCTTAGCCCTGTTTTTGCACTCAAATGTGACAGGATACAGGCTAACCTCCACTGCTGTGTGGATATCTGTTATGTTATTGTACAAAATAAACCTCATTTAACTTCCCCAAACTGGGATTGAAGAGTCTTCTTTTATAATTATTCTGACACGCGGCTGTGCTGATGAAGTAAAGCTGAAGTAAATCGCTGTTCTTCATTAAACACGTGCACGTTTTAAAACCCTTTAAACATGTGAAACTCACTCTTGATCACATTTGATGATGATTGCTGATCCTAGCGAACTGAACAGACCTTTTATTCCCGGTTGCTTTGCGTATGTATGGTCTTGTTGACATATCATATACACGTGACGACCAGGACAGGTTAATGCGCGCAGCTGTCAATCAATTCGGTAGGCGGGGGGACCGCACTCCTACGTAAAGTTGCGGTCGGTCTGAAGACCGCTCTAATTGGTCCACCGTTTTTATGTTGTTAAATTGAAAAAAAAAAAAAAGGACTGGGTGTGTTTATATCACCCCAATATGACAGTATATACACTATACTTACACACATGTTTGTCCAAACAGCTTGAAAAGTAGATTTTTCACCATAGGTGCCCTTTAATATTTAGCCAGTGTCTAAGAATGTTATTTTGGTCACCTGATGTCACAACCTAAATCTAACCTATAATTAACGTCTTATGATGTTGTGGGCCTGCTGGGTAAGAACTAAATGCACTACAAAATGTTGCGTTTACACACACATCCACAAATGAGATGTAAATGCATCAGCTTTTTAGTGTAATACTACTCTGGAGTACTTTGAAAGTCTACTTTTTACTCATGCTTAGAGTAATATTTACAACAGATACTTTTTATTCGACTTGCACTACACTTTTACCCAACTATGATTTCTCAGTACTCTTTCCACCACTGACAATAAGGGCAGTTATCTGGAAGCTCATACCTCAGATGTGTTCAGGTTCTCCAGCGGAGCTCCTCTGCGCTTGCGTGTGTGTGATGTGTGTGTGTCCTGTGGTTTTATCATGTGTAAAGCTACACGGCGAATGGTCTCTTTTGGGTCCCCCATCCGCAGGTCCTCATCTGTTAACGTCAATGCCGGCACACCCACATTGGGCTACAGAGGAAAAGTAAAGGGATTGTTTATTTAAAGAGCCCATATTATGGGTTTTTGAAAATTCCCCTCCATGTAGTGTGTAACAGAGCTCTAAGTGAAGTGAAGTATCCAGCTAAGGCTTAAATCTGTTAGTGTACAGTGTTTAAAACGGTTGATTCATCTATAAAAGAGTCGACTCATAGTGCTTCAAACGAGTTGCCTTGATACCGATTCATTAGGTGTTTCGCCATGTCGTACGAACGAAACCAAGTTATTCACGTGCACGCGCAAACCCGGGAGATTTCAAACCTGAGGCCCCGCCCTCTGACGCAGAAACCCAGACACACACACAAACACACACCCACAAACACACACACACACAAACATGCCGGTCGATTGAAGTCACACTGCAGATGGATATATTGAGTCTCTACCCAAACATGAAACATCAGCATTATAGCCAAGCAGTTGGAAACTACTGGAAACTTCTGGAAGCTACATGCTACAAAGAATACTTCATCAGCGTTTGTTAAAGGAAGGATCAGTAAAGAGTAACTTATTGATGGACGTCAGGATTTTTCTTCCTCCATTTCTCAAGTGTAAGTACGTGCGATTAAAGTTGCCTCGTTGACTCTAGCTTGCAAATGTATTTAGTTGTGTTTTGTTACTTGTAACTGCGTGTACTGTATCAGGTTAACTGGCTATATTCTCATATCGCGTGCAAAGTCACGTTAAAAACGCGACGCGTGCTGCGTTAACGGAGCTCCGTGGACGAGGAGTAGTGTGTGTGTCTGTGTGTGCGCAAGCTGTCGTCCGGAGGTGTGTGTGTGTGTGTGTGCGTGCGCGCGTTGTCGTCCGGAGCAGGGTTAAGTGCGTGTGTGTGTTTGTGCAATATGTGTGTGTGTGTATGTGTGTCTGTGAAAAGAGCAGAGTGAGAAGCTAGGAGATCTCCTCAACAGTTTTTGGAGTTTTTGCTCAATAAAATAGTCAGTCATCTGTATTTTCAAGTCCATAGTCTGTATTTACATTGACCCACTGGCAGCTAAAATCCACGCCTACACCATCGAGCGTGTATGAACTGTGATTACTTTTATATTGCTGATTAGCTGTTGGGCATTTCACTCTGACTAAAGGCAGTCGACCAATCGCGACAGACTGTCATTGGTCCAATCAGCGCAGATCAGCTTCGCGCTAAGGAGGGGTTTGGGAACAAATGAATCACTGGACGATTCATACAGGAGTCGCTGGGATAATTAGGTAAAAATAAATGCAGATTATAAGACCATGAAAGTGTTTTTTGACCTTGCCTGCATATTAAACTGTTGTTGGAGACCCTTACAACCAAGATATGACCCTATTTCATCTATAATATGGGCTCTTTAAAAATTGAAATTCTAGTAATTTATTTACTCTTGTTTATAACATTTTTTTTCTTTTGTTGAACACAAAAGGATATATTATTCACTGCACAATAAGCAAATCCAGCACGCTCTGTTACACGATTGGCATGATATTGCAAAGTACGATGCGATCTTGGAACATTATTTCGGTTGTAAAGTGTAATCCATACCGATTCCCTACCCCTAAACCCAACCATAACTGTAAATTAATCCCAAAATTAGAGGATAGTAATCATGTAGAAGTATATATACCTAACTGCAAGCCTAAACTTAATATAAACGTTTAACATATCCCTTAATTTTGATTGGCTAATTGGAATGTTGTTCCAGGATCAACATAGATGTTCATCCAGAAACATGTCTTACTTGGTGAAATCAGGTATACACTCCATTACTTATTTCCGTTAATCCCTTTGAGTACATTTTACTATTTGTGTTTGCGTTGTGAAGAAAAGGCTCTGCCCTCTTCTCTGTACAAACACTGTTCATTTTAAGTTCACATTAGTAAATACATTGACTATTATTATTAAAACCTTATTGTAAAGTATGACCAACTTGCTACATCTTTTTTTTTTATTTAAGGAGACTTATTATGCCCCTTTTAACAGAATGTAAAATAAGTATCTGATGTCTCTAGAGTGTGTGTGTGAAGTTTCAGCTCAAAATACCACACAAATAATGTTTCATAACTCTCTAAATCTGATCCTTTTAGGCTTTGATCCGACTTGTGCCCTTTTGATGTCTGTCGCTTTAAATTCAAATGAGATTGTGCTCTTTTCAAAAGAGCTACAGATGGCTGTGTGTCATCATAGGGGCAGATTCAAACAAGACTAAAGTCCTATGCTAATGAGGGGGAGATGGTCACTAGTGGGCGGGGCTTTCCTCCTCTGATGACACATACAAAGGAAGAACGTCAATTAATCAGTGTTTCTGCAGACTAAATAAAACGAATACATTTTTACCTTTGGACCTGGTTATATTCACACACTGCTGTAACACAACTGTGTTTAAACCCTTTATAAAAGTGATTTTTGCATAATAGGTGCCCTTTAAAAGGATTTTTTAGAAAATATGTCTATTTCTCGAAGCTCACCCCAGACTCCAGAGGATAGCTGCTCTTCATGTGAGGCAGACAGGCTTTGTTTCGGGCCTGTAGTTCAGCTATGCGTATCCAGTCGTCTGCAGTATCCTCTGACTCACTCTCTGCTCCAATACTGTGTGTTTCCTTTGTATTAACATTAAATGAACCGTCCAGATTAAACTCTAAGCAGTCAGTGATGGTGTCCTGTTGTTTCTCAGGGACTCTTAGGCTTTCTCCAAGTCTCATATCTTTAGTGTCATCAGTCATGTTTCTCTGTTCCTTTAGGCACATCTCAGCAAAGCGCATCTGAAACAAAGCACGATACATTAAACAAGGTTAAAATCTAAGAAATTACCTTACTTTTTGAAAAACAAGCTGAGTTTTTGTAATAAATCAGAAATCCCATAATAGAAATTTGATATATGGTAATATATACAAATTACATATATTTTATACATGTAAAATACAATTATGTCAGTTGTGTTTTGTATGCAACGCAAGTTTCAAAATATAGGAAAATAAATGCTTATTTGCATATTTTTTCTAACCAAATAACATTTTACTAATATAGGCTTTATATATGTTCAAATATATTAGCTACAGTTCTATATATATAAATATATATACATACATGCACGCACGCACGCACGCACGCACGCACGCACGCACGCACGCACGCACGCACGCACGCACGCACGCACGCACGCACGCACGCACGCACGCACGCACGCACGCACGCACGCACGCACGCACGCACGCACGCACGCACACACACACACACACACACACACACACACACACACACACACACACACACACACACACACACACACACACACACACACATTTATACAGTTGAAACCAGAAGTTTACATACACTGTAAAAAAAGGAACATAACCATTTTTTAAAAAAATGTCTGATGGTAAATCATACTAAACGTTTACTTTTTTAGGTCCATTAGGATTACCTAAATGATTTACATTTGGTAAATGCCAGAAGAATTAGATAATTTTTTTAGAGAAATTTTTATTAATTTCTAGCCAGTCAAAGGTTTTCACACATTTCCTTGGTATTTTTTTAGCTTTGCTTTTAAACTGTATAACTTTGGTCAAATATTTTGGGTATCCTTCCACAAGCTTCCCACAATAGTTTGCAGGAATTTTGGCCCATTCCTCCTGACAGAATTGGTGTAACTGAATCAGATTTGTAGGCTGTCTTGCTTGCACAAGCTTTTTCAACAATATTTCTATAGGAATGAGATCAGGGCTTTGTGATAGCCACTCCCAAACACTCACTCTGTTGTCCTTAAAGCACATTTTAACTAATTTGGCAGTGTGCTTGTTTGGAAGACCCATTTGTGGCCAAGTTTTAATTTTCTGGCTGATTTCTTGAGATGTTGCTTCATGAAGAAAGAACATTATGTAGAAAAACTGATGCCATCTATGCTGTGAAGTGGACCAGTCCCTTCTGCAGCAAAACAGCCCCACAACATGATGCTGCCACCCCCATACTTCACAGTTGGGATGGTGTTCCTAGGCTTGTAAGCTTTGCCCTTTGTCCTCCAAATGTAACACTGGTCATTATGGCCAAACAGTTCAATCTTAGTTCCATCAGACCACAGCACACCAAAAATGATTCTTTTTCCCAGTGTAATTTAGCAAACTGTAATCTGGCTTGTTGATTTTCCCATGTTGTCACACAAGGAAGCAGTGCGTTTGTGGTTTTTCTTAAATACTATTCTACAGTTGTGCCTTCAATTAACTCAAATGTTGTCAATTAGCCAATCAGAAACTTCCAAAACATTGACACCATCATCTGAGCTTTTTCAGAAGCATAATAATCTTATTGTATGTAAACTTGACTTTCAAGAAAAGTTATAACAATTCCTCAAAATATCTCTTTCATTATTCTGCTATTAAGCGTAACAAAAGCACATTAGAAAATCCTACCTAACCCAACAAAGAAATGGTTGTGTCACATTAACATCTGACTTTTTTTAAATGGTTGTATGCCTTTTTATACAGCGCATGTAAACTTCTGGTTTCAACTATATACACAAACACATTATTTATATTTATATATATATATATATATATATATATATATATATATATATATATATATATATATATATATATATATATATATATATATATATATATATATATATATATATATAGTGTACACGAATAAGCTATTTAGATCTACAAGTAATCTATTTTATATAATTTCAGAATCAATTTATAAAATATGCAAATATGGCATAACTTTTTTTTTTTTAAACAGTGCAACTTTTTCCTCTAGAAAATATGTGATAATCGAAAGTGTAAAGAAAGCTGCTCACTTTGGCCTCAGCCTGCTCTCTCTCCATCTTCAGAACATTGATTTCTCTCTGTTTGGCCTGCAGGGATCTCTCCAGAGATTTGTTGGTCTCCCTTGCCTCCTGGATTTTAGCGTTGTAATGCTGCAGCTGCTGGAAGGTTTTCTCCAGCTTCTCCATGAGCTCCTTGTTCTGCTGCTGGAATTGTCTGCCGATGGTTTTCAGATCAAGAATCGAGGAGTTTTGCTTTTTCAGCTTCAGCTCCAGTTGAGCTCTAGACCTCTGCCGATCCTCCATCTCCGCTTTAAGAGCACTTATTTGAGTCTCCTTCTCAGAATAAAGAGCGGAGATTTCAGACTGCAGTTTCCGCACGGTCTTCTCGAACTCTTCAGATTTTTCTCTTAGGGTTTCTTGATGGCTGAGTTTTTGCTGAAGCTCAGATTGCTTCATTTGAGTCAACTGGTTCTGAAGAGAAGTCAGTTTCTCATTCAGTACAGATGAATCTTGTGCTTCATTTTCACTATATCTGCAGATCTGCTCTTTCAGATATGTTACCTCTGCTGATAAAACCAGCATTTGCTCTTGTTTTTCTGAAGCAGCAGAAGCAGCACAACGAAGCTCCTGCTGGAGTTTCTCAACAGTTTCCTCATGCTCTTTACGATCAGATTTGATCATTGCATTTATTTCAGCGTTTTGCTGCTTCACAAGCTTCAGCTCGTTGTCTACAGACTCATGTATGTTCCTCAGATTTCGGAGATCTTCATCTTTTACTGAAATTTGCTCAAGCAGATCTTGAATTTGAGTTTGGAGATTCTCGATTTTGTTCAAACCCTGACAAGAGACATAAGATTGCAAATTAATGAAAAATAAATAAACGTGTTTAGTTTAGGTATGGTGCCTCACATAACACAAATGACGCACTTGACAGAATAATAACATCAACACTTAACATCAATTACACACACAAAAACTAAACTAAACAAATAAAGTACTCCATCTCACCTCCATGATGGGCCCCAGCACCTCTCCTCTCTCCTGAGACTGAGCTTTCTTCAGTTCATCCTCCAGAACGGAGATCTTCCCCTGCAGTATCAGCACCTGCTCACTCAGACACTCCTGCACAAGAGAACAGCACCAGCAAAACTGATCAAACACTCTGGTGCTTACTGCACTCAAAGCAAACAGAACATGATTAACACAATAAATACAGCAAGTACTGCTGAATATAACTGAAATGATCTACCTTGTGTGTGACGGCTTCGCTTAACTCTTTCTGCAGCAGCTCTTTTCTGTCTCTCCACTCAGTCTGTGCAGATTCATGAGCCACAGTGAGTTTACAAACTTCCTCCTCTGCTCTCGCCAGCTGAGAGAAAACATTACGAACCTGATGGGGACAGACAGATATTATTATTTATGTTGTTATATTAATAATTATTATACTAATATATAATATATAAATTATTATATAATATTTATATTTTTATGAAAAATTATCTAATAAAAATCTATAAATATTTTAACAAATACATAAACCATTAAACAATAAATAGTTAAATAAATACATATAAAAACAAAAAAATAAATGATTTAAACAAATATATAAATTAATTAATCAATTAAAAATAAAAACTATTAAATAAATATTAAATGATAAAATAAATATAATAAATTAACAAGCTAACAATTAAATTAAAGATAATTAAATAAATAAAATAAATATTTAATAAATAATAAAATAAATATTAAATATATAAATAAATAAAATGAACAATAAAATAAAATAAACAAACCAAAAAAAGAACTGTCATATATTTAACAAGGACTTCAAAACATGAAACCTGAGCACTGAGAGTCCCGTTCTCTTCTGTCAGCTCATCAATTTTTTTCTCTTTTTGAGAGTTGTCTGTTTTTAAATCTTGGCACTGCTTTAAAACCTCATGAACTCTGTGGAGAAGACTGGAAAATAAAATAAAATAAAAATTCAAAGATTTTATTTGTTTTAGTTTTTTTTAAAAGACAAACAAAGTCTCCTACATCTTGGATGACCCATGAGTGAGTATTTTTTTTTTTGAGTGGTATATAAATATTGGGTATATATAAATACGCTTATACCTTTAATAACAGAATTTCGAATAGGGTATATGCCGAGCTAATGTTTTTCCCATACTGATAAACTTCCGGTGAACTGTTATTGTGATTTTTTTTTTCCATTTTATACGGTTCCTTTTACAGCATTGATGTTGTAATGTAATTAAAACACAATCAGTTAAACAGAATTTGGCACTCATTTAGTTGCTCAAGCGTAAAAGGAGACGAAAAGCCGTTTGCTCGCACACGCCCATCAGAATCGGCAGGCTAGCGCAGAAGCTCCTTTGATTATACTGGGGTAAAAAATGCTCATATTATAAAGACATGGCAGGGGGAAATGTAATTTAATGCAGTGCTTCTTGTACAATCTGAGACCCACTTTATATCAGATATCACTCAGCCAGTGGAGATTGCTGATTTTTAAAGAAAACAGACCTTAATCGTGCAGATTTTTGCATTGGCATACAGCTGACCGGAATCGAAATTCAAAAGTCCTATTAGCATGCTTCGGCATATACCCTATTGTGGGTGAATTAATAATTTAGCCTTTTTCCTCCACCTTTTATTCTTCTCCTGGAGCTCCAGCACTGCAGCTTTATGGTCTTTCTCCAGCTCTCCTTGTTCCCGCAGCATCCGTTCCACCCGGTGCTGTAACTGGGAGATCAGACCCTCTGTGTGGAAAATTAGAGACAAGTTCAAACCAATCCACTGCAAATGTCCTAATTCACTCGCTCCAATGCAGTAAATATCACACCTTTCTCAGAGATGATGCTGATCTGATTGGCCAGTTCATTCTCCAGCTCATCTCTCAGGTCTTCTTCACGAATCAGTTTTTCCCGAAGCCTCTTGAGCCGGAAATGTGGTGTATTCATTACATTGTGCACTGGAGAACTGGAGATTAAGAAGAGAGAGAGTTATACGAATACACTAATTATTATCGCATTATACCCTCGATAGATTTACTGTTGATTTTTTATTATATAATATTCCTCTATTCAGACAAGGAATTATTTCATACAGAATACATAATGTTAAAGTCTGCATGAACCAGAAGATGCAACCATTTTTTTTCATGTTGTCATGCAAAGAAACAAAATATTAAATGAGAAAACAGTGGGCGTGGCTTGTTTTTTCTACTGCAAGCTGATTGGATGTAGTAAAGCAGGCATTTCACACAGAAAGTTCAGGAAAAGAGTTTGGGGAGCAACAACTCATATATGTTTGATAATTCATTCATTCATTCATTCATTTTTCTTCAGCTTAGTCCCTTTATTTATCAGAGGTCACCAATGTGAAATGAACCGCCAACTATTTTAGCATATGTTTTACCCAGTACTGAGAAACACCCATACACTTTCACATTCATTTCACACACACATTCTTACACTATGACCAATTTAGTCTATTCAATTCCCCTATAGCGCATGTGTTTGGACAGTGGGGGAAAACTAAAGCACCCAGAGGAAACCCACACTAACACGGGGAGAACTCCACACAGAAACACCAACTGGCCCAGCTGGGACTCGAACCAGCAACTACACTGTAAAAAAATGCTGGGTTCCACACAATCGATGTGTGTTGGGTCAACATGACCGAAATCAAGTTAATTTGTTAGTTTTTACCAATTTAAGTAGTTTGAAAAACTCAGGAATTGTGTTAATTCAGCTTATTTTAAATAAGTAGTTTGAACAAACAGCAAGGATAATTTTTTGAGTGCATTGTAGCATCATAAATGCCCTCGCTGTCTCTTTTAAATCCATTTAATGTGAATGCTAGGGTGTCAGATGCACTGATGCAAGAAGTGCATTTACCTGCCGGAGCTGCAGGCCACAGAGAAAACCTCCTGAAACTGAACTCTGGGAGGGTTTTGGAAGCGGCTGAAGATGGGAGACTCCTTATAAATGGTGGTCAGAGGAGAACTGCTCTCACTGCCAGAGGTGGAGAAGGTCATGACGGCTAGACAGATAAACAGTAGAGATGCATCATAATGAAAAATCTGGGCTGAAACCGAAATCATTTTGGATGCATTTGGCTGGAAAAAAGAAAAAAAAAAAAGAAAACACAAATCGAGATAAAATGATTATTGCGTCACATGCCTCCCCCTTTCCAGAAGTCTGTAAAACAGCAGCTCAGTGCCTTGCTACAGGCGTTCAAAAAAAAGATGGCACTTGATATGGCCATTTATAACAAAAAACAACCGTACAACAATGTAGCATATTGTTTTGCGACATTGTACAACAATAACTAATTTTTTTATGTTACTGTGAGGGTTGAGGTAGGAGTAAAACATTAATAAAATACAACTGAATGGGTAATTTATATTTACATTTAGTCATTTAGCAGATGCTTTTATCCAAAGCGACTTACAAATGAGGACAAGGAAGCAATTTACACAACTATAAGAGCAACAATGAATAAGTGCTGTAGGCAAGTTTCAGGTATGTAAAGAAAGTGTAAGAAGCAAAACATTAGTAATTTTTTTACTATTATTTTTTTATAAATTTAAATAGTTCTCGTCATAACAGTTTTTACATTACCGTGAGATTAGAGTTTACGGGTGGGGTAGAGGTAGGTGTTAATAAAATGCTATTTAACGGGTAATTTAACTTCAAACTCCAGTGCTATTTGGGGATTTCCGCCTGGATTTTGCCTACCCAAATTTAAAGGCTTCCCAAATCCACATGCAAAAGTGTAAATGCGGAAATTTGGTATCATTTAAAAGAAAACCCTTTGAATTTTCATAAAACACTATTGAAAGTGTTTAAAATAACTGTATATGTTGTTTGTGTGATAATAAACACCTAAACAAAGAGGTGCTTTTAGTATTTTTTTTATAAACTCAAATTTGAAAGTGTACCTTTTAGGTTCTGTGTGGTCTAGCGTGCTGTAAATAATTTTTTTGGTTCCTGCACATGTCTGTAATCATAGGAAAAAAGAAAAATGTCTCCACCATAATCTATGCAAAAGTTATTGAATTCCAACTGATGAGAGGTGCTGTACAAGCCACAGAGACCGATCCTTGTTTACATATTTCACTATTCTTTTGTTTGATCAAACATAATTCACTGTGTTTAGAGCACGTCAGACATATAAAAGGATTACTTATGCACATCACCTCAAAAACAGAGGAGAATGGCCCTGAAATGCACAGCATAATGTAAGAGATGACAGCTGTCTGTGCTATCTGGGGCTGCTTATTGATCATAAATGTATTGTTTTCACTTCTGCGCCATGGAAACACCGCGATTCATTCGGCAACTGTTTGATATGTGAATATAATTCATTAAAAAGAATGCTAGAACTGTATGAGCACCGGCAAGAGCTTTCATTTGAGCTATAACTTGTACATGTGTCATATGAAAATGAACCAATGTTCAACACCCAGCTCGGGTATCCAAAATACTGTGTATTTAAGTGTAAAAAACTTTTGTAAAGTAGAATAAAAAACAAAGTGATGCATATGTGCATAAAATATAGATTCTACACTTTCAAACAACACCACTTAAGGAGGTCTGCTGCAATCACTAGAGTTTAACTGGTTAATTAATTATATTTAAAATACTTGGTATAGTTACTGATTTTACATTACGGTGAGGGTTAGGTTTTGGTGTGAGGGAAAACATTAATGAAATACAATTATTGGGTAATACAATAAATAATTCTTGTTAACATCCGGCTGCAGCTGTATCCCTTCTAGCAACAACTACCTTATACTGCATATATTGGCATTATAAGTCCACCATGGTGAATTAGCAGATGAACGATGCTAAACCTGCCATAACACAAAAGATGCATTAGTCAACATTTGAAGTGGATCAAAAAAAGAGTGAGTGATGTTCAATAGGACAACTCTGATGAAAGGTTTTGCTCCACTTCAAATATTGACTACTGCATATAAACAAATGTGTTGACACTGTGGCTACTTACAGCCTTTAGTGAGGAACTGATCTAAGCCTTTGTTTAAAGACAGACCATCAGCATCATCTTCTACAAACTGAAACATGGATGCGATCATCACCTGCCACAGAAAGACAGTCATAGATGGAGAAAATTCACCGAGGTCACAGGCCTTTGATCAGTGTATTAAACCCTCACCTCTGTCTTTGTGTCCAAGGGTGGCAGGTTGTGCCTTTTAAAACCACAATAACACAGCACAATCACCACCTGCACACATATAAAACACAGCATTTGATTTACCTTAACTGCAAGAGTACATTTAGAAGTGCTTTTTCAACACTAAAAACTACTTTATACAGGGTAATTTGAAAACATGCACTAAGTTCCTAAGGTATTGTCTTTCTCTTATGATATACAGTACACATACATACAGACAAATTTATTACACATTACGAATTGCTTTTTCAACACTGTGAAAACGTTTTTATACAGAGTTTGATAACATGCAAAACAAACATTTAGTAGACAACAAAATACTTTCTTGTTTGCATTGCCGCATTGATTTTGATATATGTACATGTTTTCAAACCACTACTAATTTATAACTTTCAATGTTACCGTAGTTAGATGAACATGAACATGAAAAATGTGACAATATTAGTCAAATGTAATGTAACCATTTTAAATAAATGACTAAATTTATCCAATAAAATTACAATTAAAAAAATAATTATTCACAAATAACTGAACATATAATTTTTAATATTAATAATATTTTTTTTATGTTTTATTAAAATTGTTTTATTTATTACAAGCATTATTCACCACCTTAAAAAATATGAGCATCTAATTTACAGCTAAAATAAACAGAAAAAAAAGAAAAACGCAAACCTTTGCAAGCTGAATCTCCAGCTCGATTCCCTTACTGATTTTCTGTAACACAAGAGATGCTTGACTCGGGATGAAGTTAAAGTCATCTGTATGTGGAGGGAAGTAAATCAGTTATAGGTTAGGTTAGTATTTTAACCCCAAAACACTTTTTGAGCATGGACATTAAAATTACATGTTCCTAATGTGACTTAAATAGTGAATCTTCAACACACTGGAACAGAGGTTTAAGCTTGGTGTCGATTTCAAGACACTTTTCATAATGTAGCTGAAGAGAAAAAAAGTTATTTAGGTTTCTAACAACTTCATTTTGCAATTTAATTTGGATTACTGTACCAAAGTAATGCTTTTTAACTTGTTTTAAATGTTTAGTTTTATTTAAAACCTTTTGTTTTGCTTTTGACTGTAAAATGATTAAATTAATATCAGATGGCAGCATTAAAAACAAAGACCTGTAGCATCTCTCTGTATAAAGAGGCCAATCATAATAATAATAATAATAATAATAATTATTATTATTATTATTATTATTATATAGTGTTTTTTTTTACAAAGGCATGTGGCTTTATTTTTTGGGAACTGGGTAATACACAAATTATTGTAAACCCCTTACAGTTTTGAATAAGGTCTTGCACGCATCTGACAAAAATAGATGTTTCATTAAGCCTGTAATGAAAGTAATCACAGAGCCCACCTTGTGCGCTTGTAATAATGTTTTACAGCCTGTATATGAAATAATTTGAAAGCCAAATAAGAAATATAGCTAACATTTCAGTAAATAATATTACTAATTAAATAAAATGCAGTATTTCTAACCTGTAACCTAGTTAAATTTGCATATAATGCGGGATTTGAAGATCAGAATAATATCCTCTGAGCAGAGATGCATTTATCTGGTCATATGCAAATGGATCCATTATTAAAAATCAGATAGTAATTCTTTCAGAAAAAAAGTGATAGTTATTTACATTCAAGTTTATGAAAATAACAAAAATGTCCATTTTATTATATTAATAAAATATTCATTTTACAAAGCCTGTATTACCCTAAAAAATTCAGATCTTTAAAGCTAAATATTTGATCAAATTATATTACAAATTTCAAGTTAATAGCTCAAAAAATTTGCTCTAAGTAATATTTTGTTTGGTTGCAGTACCAGACGTCACCAGCAGATCAACTTCAGTTTCCATTGATGACCATGAAAGGGCACTTTAAAAGTGACCAGGTGTAAACAGACCCCAAGCATCCCAATAGCCCCCATTAACACGACTTCACGTGGTGTCCAGTTTGAATCCACATGGTTTAGCTTTACTTCCACCTACACAGAAATCCCCATAGAGAACTCTCCCAGTCAGCTGTATATTTACTACAGATATGGTTAGATGATGACTACGGCTGTTTTCTGCATTCAAGGTGAGACATCTAACATCTATATTAAAAATAAAAAAGAAGTATAGATGAGCCAGATTTCAGCTTGAACCAAGAAAAATGGACTTTAAACAAAGTGCATTGCTTTGTGTTGCTGTCTTTGTTGCAGATGAAGTTTGTATGTACTTGTCAACATTTGTCAATAAAGTAATAAAGATTTCAGATGTTTACACGGGTACTGCACCTGTTCATGTCAAATTTACTTTTATTACTTTCTTTGGTCCTGAAGAATAATAAATAAAACTGTATGTGTTTTTCTACAGTCGTTTACAGTGGACAGGTGATTCAAAAACGCATTTAAATTATTCACATTCAACTGCTCGGTTCTCAGCCATATTTTTCTATATAAAGGTATTTTAATATTACATTAGGTCTATTCATATAATACTACGTCTATTTAATATTGAATTGACACTCAATATTAACAGAATAACACATGTTGTATTGTGACTTTTACTTATAAAGGCGTCTTAAAGTGACCAGGTGCAAGCTTCGCTGGGATTAAATTTAGGGGTTAAATGTGTGGAACCATCGCACAGGGAGCCCAAGGACTCTACAAGCCCTGTCGGCAGAAACCAGCATCACTCTATGTGGTGTCCAGGACTGCAGCACTACTCCAATCTGCAGACACACACTGGGACTAACCACAGACTCCACATTTACTGCTCTGAGCCGGAATCAAACCCACAACCTTCAGAGCCACAGTCCAGCTCCTTACCCACTGAGCCACTCAAGAGTGATTGGGCGGGTGTGGGTTTAATACCAACCGTGTAGCAGCGAGAAGGTCATTTCCATCACATTAGGACTTGATTGCAGCAATACATCTTCACAGAACCCTTTTCTTTGCCTATGAAAGATGACGACACACATTAAGAATTTATTTATTAAACATATGCTTTTCATTTGCAAATTAAATAAACTATGCAATTTGTTAAGCAAAAAAAAATTTATTTTGATATAATATCAGTTTTTATTAAATGATTGTTTTAGTATTTAAAATTCTCTGAAAGTTGTAATTTAAACTAAATAAATCTGAAATGTTTTGATCAATATTTGTCAACCAACTCATATAAATTCTACATACGGATTTAAAAATGTTTGTGTTAGAGTTATAAGCTTGGAACAAAACTGAACGTCTACAAGAAGAAACAAGACACTACAAACTTTTAAAAATGTTGCGGTAACAAAAATAAATATAAAATATTATATATATTATAATATTTTATAGTATTATATAAAAACTTAAATATAAAATGTTGTTAAATATTACAGGACTTAATTTACTTTTGTGCATGTGTACTTAATATGGCACTTCCAAATAATAAAAAATCTATATAAATAACTTAATTTTTTGATTATAAAACATGATCCTGGATGACAAAACTATTATGTTGCCCAGATATATTTGTGGCTAAAGTAATACATAAAATTCAATGTATGAGTCAAGATTTTTATTTTATGACAAAAATAATTTGAATATTAAATAAAGGTCAGCTTTCATGAACAGCTTCAGTAAATGTTCTTCCTTAAGTCTATCAAAACTTAAATAAAAATTTAATAATATGCATTTCTAGGAATTTAATTTGACAATTTTAAAACAGATTTTCTCAATATTTTGATTTTTTTAACCCTCATATTCCAGATTTTCACATAGTTGTATCACAATAAACCAACAATGGAAACACAAAAATCAATGGCAAAGCATACTTGTTAAGCTCTCAGATAATGTATAAAGTTACATTTCCAAAAAACTGACCCTGTTAAAGTTTCCAATAATGTAAATTTATAGTAAATTTGTTTAAAAACTTTAACCTTATGACTCATTTTGTGGTCCAGAATCACATTGGCGCACATAAATGCATAATACTTTCATATGAACAAACATCTAATGACTTGTTTTGTGGTCCAGGGTCACATATGCGCACATAGAAATCGCAAACATAATAAATAATATAATAAAATAGTATAAATAGGGAGATTGAGTTGTTGTCTTTTGCAGTGCATCACTGATAGAAAATGAATGAATGAATGAATGAATGAATGAATGAATGAATGAATGAATGAAAATAGTAAAAAGGGAGTAAAAAGAATTGTTCAAACAAACCAAAATTAGGACAAAACCTCTCAAATAATTTGAAATTAAGGTATATTAATCACAACCATCACAGCTCACACTTTATATGCAAACTTTAGGAGTCGGTGACCGTCCATCATTTGAAGAAGTCTAGTTATTGGCTCCTGAGGATTCACACTGTTGATCTTTCCAAAAAAAAAAAACACACACACACACACACACACACAAAATTAAACACTGAGATAAAGTTGGTTTAATATGCACACATTCATACTTTCACCTCCTTAATATAATTTCAGATAAGTATTCTTTGCAAATTCTGAAAACCGACAATATATTAGCAACCAATGACAATCAAAATAGATAGACAACATTGTTCAGTCAATTAAATAGTGCTAAATTGCTTTGAAGTCATACTTACAAGCGATTCCATACCCCATATTCAAAACATCACGGTAAACAATACAAGATAGGGAACCTCCATAGAGATAACGTTAATTGTGTTTATAGGCTTCCTCCCCCCTTTAAACCTCGAATTACAGTAACAAATATGATATGTTGCGCTTATAACAATACGTCACGATAATTAAATCAGCTTAACTATTTTATTAAACGCGAAAACAACGTAAACGTTACTTTGATATCGTTAGCGATTGGCTACTAATATGATTTCCTCATTTAGAATTTGCCAATAATACTTTACTGAAACGATATCAAGAGGGACAGTCTTAATATGTGAATATAATACCAACTTTACCCCAATAATATAATAAAAGCCGTCTTGAAACGTAAAAACACCACCAACGTTAAGGTACCTGACTACGATAGCTATATATTTAAAAGGTTTACGTTACCCATGACAACAGTGCTGCCTCCTTCAGTACGTGGAGCTCCATTTCCGCTGGAAGTTAAACCAAAAGCTTGTTTGTTTTTACTCTCGTCTATGAAAAGTTTGAAACAAACACCTCAAACACGCCTGAGTAGACGACGTACTTGTTTATTTGACTGCTGAAACCAATTAATTCATTAGTCCTCCACACGATAATTCCTCTCTGCTCATTGGCTTACGTAAATTGCGTAGACAATAAAACAAAAAGCACGTAGTAATCGATACTACGTTAAAAAGGGTGAGGTGTTTATAATTTTATAATAACAATCGTTTAAATAGTTAGTTAGTTAGTTAGTTAACTTTATCCAACCCCCCCCTCCCCCCCCCCCCCCCCCCCCCCATTTGTAGCAAACACTTACATAGACACCTGACATTGTATAACTAAATCATAGAAACACATGGTAGCCCTACTCTAAATATCCAGTCATTGGCCATCAAATGCTACCGAGAGAGGAGAAATTTAAAAACTTAATTGCTTAAGGTATAAATGACAATTTTGTCCTATTTCTTACACATCTGGGAACTAAATATCGACGACCTGATGGTAACAATTTGAAGATGTATGATGAATGATGCCTCACATCATTGACAATCATGATAGCCTTATTTACTCTTTCTTTGTATATACTGGTCAATACTCTTTAGTTTTATTCCCAAAAACTTACTGGCTGTTGTTACCATCTTCCCAAGTGACCTCCTCTGTGCCTCAGAAGCATTTTCATACCAACAGATCACACAAAATGTTGCAATACCTTCAATAAAAGCACTATAAAACATGATCAACAATGTGTTGTCAACATTAAAAGACAATAGTAAATCATGTAAAAAGTTTTCCTTATAAAGTCAATCCATACTTCCCACTTAAGTTTATTGTCCAACACATCCAAATATTTATAACGTGTTACTAACTTAATTTCTCCTCATTAATTAATGTGGGATAAGTTTTGCTTTGTGTTCCCTCTTTAAAATCAATAATCATTTCCTTAGTTTTAGGAATATTTAGAGGTTTAATTTCTTTTTTACACAAGTCTTAAAAGAAGTCAAGAACAGGCCCGTGTTCTTCCTGCTCTTCTTTTAAAAGGTGCACCAACGCGGTATCATCTGCATACTATACAATATATCTGTTTTTAAATGAACTCATGTAAGGATTTGTTTATAAAATAAATAATAACGGAGATAATACACAACCCTGGGAAACTTGAACTGAAGTACACATTTTTTCTGAAATAAAACTGAAAATATGAGTTTTACTGAGAATATGACTTTTAAAGCGGGAAAAAAATTATATATATATATATATATATATATATATATATATATATATATATATATATATATATATATACATACACATGTATATATTTATATATAAATGTATGTATGTATAATAATAAACCACAGATAGAGAGCATTCTTTTACAATTTCTATATACGTTTGATAACTATATAAATATATATTATTAGTAATAATCAGTATTTGATTTTGATATCTCTTATTTTGTTGTTGGGATGACAAAAATGTTTTTTAAAAAACTACAAAGTGCTCAATGCCAGAATGATTAAGATGACCAATCAAATTAAAGTGGGCGTTTATTATATAATAATAAACTTTAACTTATTTTAAGCAGCATCTCAAAATGCTTTACCTACTTATAAAAATTTTAAAGTATCACATACAAGAATACATGCAGAAAACTAAACAAAAACAAAGCTAAGAGTATAAATAAAACAATAAATATTTGTAATCATATTTTTTAAATAATAAATGCTACCCTAAAAAAAGTCTGAGTATTAATACTAACTAAGGTAATGTAGCATAAGACGTAAAATAAGTACATAAAATTAATATATACAAATTTTTAAATAGAGATGCCCTTTGAAAATAAATAAGTTAAATTAATAACTCTTTCACAGTCCTAAACAATAAGATGTTTGTGAATGGTTTATGGAAGAAGAGACAAAAAACACTTTTTGTTTCCTTTTATTCATGCTTTAAAATGCAAATATTAACTGATAACAGCTGAGATTATTACAAAATATACCTGTATTAATTTAAACTTCTTAATAAATGTATTCTTCAGAAGAATAAAAAGCGTCATTAAAATCAGATACAAATGATGTTAGCGCATTTGATTAACTCTCTGCTTCAAATCAGCTTTCTTAATAGTAATTGTATTTTTTTGATGTCAATTACATTAGCAATAACAACCAGAATATTTACATTTTTTCCTCTAATCTAATACCTTTGTTTGATCATATTATAATACACATGTTAGAATTAAAAAGACAATAGCTCTTCTTAATATTTATATATATATAGCTTCAAATTATAAATACACGCACTAAAAAATTTACATACATTAAAGCTGAATGCATTTTCCATCGCTTTAATAGAAAAATTCTCCAAACACAAAGCATAATTTGAAAAACAATCATTTCCGAATTGACTTTGCACAAATATTGAAATTATTTTACATTCATTTAGCAAAACAGCCTGACAAACATGTCAAAGATTTGATGTAAAAGACTTTATTATGAGAGAACAAGTAAAACATTTAAATATAATACATGACAGGACAGTAATTAACACTACTGCTTCCCATAATAAGAATTAACTTATCTGAAAAGAGAGAAGAACATAAAAAGGAAAAGGAAGTGGTTGTTTTTGGATCGAATCTTCAAGTTTAAACCTTGATCCTTAACTTGATCTGTAAAGAGATAGAAAGAAAGAGGCGTCGGGTTATTATTCAGTACATTACAATATCAAAATAGATTAATAGTGAAATGACAACAAAGGCACTGCAATAGATCTGGAGCGACAACAGGTGAAATAATCAGAAATGCAGTGAAACACCATCACCAAATACAGTGTACACACACAAACGTGACATGAATTATTTATATTTTATATATTAATAACTAAAAATAACATTAGTGAAGTGAAAATATATATTAATGAATATATATACACATTTATACAACAGTTCTAGTTCTTGAATCTGATTGGCCGAATGAGATATTAAAGTAATATCAGCGCTCTTACAGCCTCTTCATCCTTGCGTATTACTACGCCAACATGAATGGCAAGCAGAGGACTACAGTTTGACAAATATTGCAGCTGTTGGACAACAAAATGTACTTTTGAGGCTTTTTTTAGGCAAGAATATAGTTTTTTAGATTGCATATATGCAGTTTATTTACAAGGAAGGTGCTTATTTTAAATATTTAAATTTCGGAGATTCAGCACATCGGCACAGAATGGCGACAGAGACTGCATAATAAGCCCTTAGAGGAGAAAGACAGCCTATGTTTCAAACTACAGCTGAACAAATCAGCACAGAACAGGTAAGTGACGTTCTAAGTCGATCTCTCTAACTTTTGTATGTTGTAGTGCTGTATTTATTCTGTAGTAATCTGCTAGTGTTTACTTTGCTTTGGCTTTCTTTCGGGGTTAATTACTGTGATCTCCCGATTTCAACAGAGTAATACTGGGAAATCTCTGTAGACTGATGTCATTTCATGCCGTTCAGCCTTATGTTAAATTGTGACTAAAAACACCTGTTTTGTCATCTTTTTAGACATTATGCAGGAGAATCATCTAAATACTAGCTCTAAAGCGATATTGGTGAATTAGCAATGATCAGCGCTCTTACAGCATCTTCACCCTTGTGTATTACTATGCCAATGGTTCCAATGGTCAGATGGAGATCTGAACCTACGGTAGAAGAAAGTAGTTTCTCTTACAAAAGGGTATTTGAGACCCACTGTGTTTGACTTTCTTTTTTATATACACGATTATGCTGTCGAACTGTTGTATAAACACAGTATCACACTCGCAGCAGTGCAATATGTCTGCATATCGTCACTGAAGGGACACTTAAGCAGGTCGCACACCAGAAGCGCCACTCGGCGCCGCGACACGGCACGTACATGACAGTTTAAGGTATCACACACCAGACGCGCACATTCGAATGATATTTAACATGAAACTAATCAGATGGCGCTCTGTGGCGCGGCTGAAAAATGAACTGCGTCCTGAGCCGTCGCCGGGCGCCGCCGACTTGCGGCGCCGGTGTGTGTATCCTGATAGAAACCTATGTTTAGAATT
>NC_141035.1:46785000-46787500 GCF_052040795.2 Danio rerio
GCCTATAATGAGATTATTAAAATTCATCATTTAAATGCTACCATTTTTGTATTAGGTGGTCTGTAATGTAATATTTATCAATAGATTATTTTAGTCTAAATTTTCAGACTATTCATTTTATTACATTGAATGTTTAAATATAAAGCTGATTGGATAAAGACAATTATACATTAAAATCAAATCAAATAAAAACATTTCATTTATTAATTTCTAAATTTTGTTTTTCTTTTTGTGCACATCCCAACTAGTATAGTCAATTTAGCTAATCCAGATGGGTATTTTAAATTTACATTATTAAATGCATCCTTACAAACAGTCAAATGTAAATCAGGTTCACTCCACAGACTGTGCAAATTATTTGTAAATGACCTTTATAAAACATTTACAGTGACCATACAATGTACAAACCCCCCCCCCCCCCCCCCCCCCCCAAAAGATTAAAATAATAAAATAGAGATCCCTTTTGAATAATTTTGCTTGTAAATAAAGACTAGGTTTCCTCATAGGTAACTTCAGAGCAACTGGTTTTGTTAAATTTATTCTCTATAAATAAAATGTCTATTGCTGTTGCCTATAAATAATAAAAAAGTAATAAAAAAATGTCCTACCGGAGAGACTGGAGGTCTGTTTTGGCTGTTTCCAAACCGGCCTTTGGGCGTCATTGGCCGTGGGAAACAACTTGCCAACTTCTTTGCCTGTGGAAACAACAGCATTAGTAAAGGATCATCCTGAATCTAGAGTTCCTTGCCATTCAGAATCCATTAAAGTAATAGTTCACCCAAAAATGAAAATTGGCTAATTGGCTTATAAGCTTTTCCGAACCCGTTTGAGTTTCTTTCTTGAACACAAATTATGTTCTCATTTATTTCACAAATTTGACAACCATTAAAAGTCGGCTAATTTTTTCATAAATTTACTACAGCGTGCACACAATTTTATAATTTGTTCCCTTGTTTTAGGTAAATTATGTGTATGATTTATTACTTCCCTCAATTGACTTTGTTTTTCTTGGTTGTATGTAAATCATGCATATGATTTATAGTTAACAAAAGTATCGTCTTCAGTACCAATCAGTACTAAAATCGATACTTTTGACAACCCTAATACAATTTATTAATTCATTCCCTCGATTTACATTTTTTAAAATCTTTTTTTAAAGTAAATTATGCATACAATTTATTTAAAATTAATTTGTTGCCTTGATTTACTAAATCATGTGCACAATTTAACAATTTCTTCCTTCGATTTACTAAATCATGTGCACAATTTGCTAATTGGTTCTCTTGTTATGTAAATCATGTTCTGGATTATTTTATTAATTCCCTCAATTTACTAGCTCATGTGCAAGATTTACTATTTGTTCCCTTGTTTTGCACTCGATAATAACTTGTGTCCTCATTCTACTTAAATTGTGAGCACGAAATTAAATGGTGCTACTGCTTTAATCATCTTCAGGCTACATATCGTATCCACTTTTTTATGAACAGGCATCTTTTATAGTTATTTTATAGTTATTTATCTTTTATAGTTATTTTATAGTTTATAGTTATTTATAGTTATCTCTTATAGTGATTGGTAAGTTATAGCTATTATCATTACTTTATAAACCATGAGAATTTTGATATTATATAGGGAAAATAAATACATGAAACTTTTCCTGTGCATTCAAATTACCTAGAACAAAGACAAATGAATATATCGAGCTCACAATTTTCTTAAAACAAAGAATGAATGCGTAAATCGTTGCTTTATTTTCTTGGCTCTGTTGCCATTGACTTCCATAATACAATAAAATAATATTATGAAAAGTCAATGGCAAAATATCTACTTTTGCATTGAACAAAGGAAAAAAAACTGGTGTTAGTGACAAATAAATTATGACAATTATCATTTTTCAGTGAACTATCCCTTTAAGCAGGATCAACATTTCCATACTTCCTTTCTCTTTTACCTCAGGAGTGTCTGGTCCTTGCAGTTGTGATGCCGGGCGTTTGGGAGCCAGCGGGCTGCGTTTATTCTCTGAAGTGTGTGAACGTGAGCTTGTTTTTGTGAGCTGTGAGGCCCGGTGAGCAGCAGTGCTGGATTGGATCTGACAAGGCAGCATGGTGGCTCGCTGGGGATGAGAGCGTGCAGGAGCCTGGCTCGAACTCGTTTCAGGAGCGAGGGAGAAACGGCGAGAGTTCAGCGACTCCAGGATCTGACCCGGCATCATGGACGCACGCCGGATCGTCTCACTCGGGTCGCCCAAGCGCAGGTCCTCATCCGTTACAGTGAATGATGGTCCTAGACTGGGCTATGGAGACAGAATGATTCAGTGTTGCGCAATATATCATTTCAGCATCAACGCGTTTCATTAAAAAAATTCCAAAAGCCCTAGAACGATGTTCTGCCGACTTAACCCTTGTGTATGGTTTAAATTGAATACCCTTTGGTTATGTTGGGGGCTGTTTTTGCCCCATTGACGTCCATTATGATCACATTTTTTGATTACAAAAGCCGT